>NW_019734309.1:543327-546299 GCF_002891405.2 Cryptotermes secundus
TAGCTTCAATAGTTATCGAGATATGGAAGATAACGCAAACCTCCATTTCAGCCGAAAACGCGTTTTTTCGCATTATAAAAACGCCTGTACCGACAGAACTGGGCGGATTAGAATTTTTTTAACAATTTTTTTGTAGTATGAAAATATGTATAAATAAGTGTACAAAATATAATTTTTTTTAAAAATGGTGAGCGACCTTTCTGGATGATTTCACATGGAATGACCCTCAGTTGGACCGATTATGTGAGAAATGAAGAGTGTTATTTAGAGTCAGTGAGCAGAGGAATATCCTACACGAAATAAGAAAACGGAAGGCTAATTGGATTGGTCATGTCTTACGCGGTAACTGCCTTCTAAAAGAAGTTATTTAAGGAAAGATAGAGGGGCGGATAGAAGTGACCAGGAGACGAGGAAGAAGACGTAAGAAGATGCTGGATGACCTTGGGGACAGAAGAGGATATTTTCATTTGAAGGAGAAAGCTCTAGATCGCATCAAGTGGAGGAACTGTTTTGGAAGAGACTCTGGACCTGTCGTCTTGACAGATTACAGATGAATGTTATGGACTCTACTTGTCTGTATCAGTGCAAGTTCTACTGCCACTGGGTGAACACACAATTGCAGTAAAAAAAAATAATAAACAGCTACTGTTTCCCCAAACAGCATTAACCGGTTGGGTTTTGTGGCGTTGACGTAACGTGTTTCCTGCGAGGTATGGGCTGAATTCTTATATATTATTTGGAAGCTTCTCTGTGTGTTCCGTATGGTTCTCACAATAAATATCGACTGTTTCCCCAAACAGCATTAACCGGTTGGGCTTTGTAGCGGAGACGTGATGTGTTTCCTGTGAGGTACGGACTAAATTCTTATATATTATTTAGAAGCGTATCTGTGTTCCGTGTGGTTCTCACAATAAATAGCCACTGTTTTCCCAAACAGCATTAAACTGCTGGGTTTTGTAGCAGAGACGCACTGTGTTTCGTATTAAATATAATTTTGATTATTTCACCTACAACTCCTCTGTTCGTTTCTCCTATTACTTTGGTTCAAAACACTGACTACCCAACGTGTACACCCAGGCTTGTGAGCACCGCTCAGTGCCTGAAAAACTTCAATGCATAAAAGTAACGTCGGCGTCTAGGTTCCCTACGCCCCCTTCCTACAGATTTTCTCTCCTTTCAAGATTAAAGCGGAAGTTATCCCCACGCTTAACTCCGCACCACATCACAATGTATGCGGGTGTGAAGATAGAGCTCCACGCATTCTTAACCTCAGCAATGGACGGAAATGAGGCGTCAGATTCACGGCTGCTTACCTTCGTGAAAAAGCATACGGTATCCATTGGATAGGAGGTTAGGTGGGGCCCGAAAACGGTTTGGGCGCTGTGGACAAGACAAAAATATTACCTTTTCTGCGAATCGACCCCCTGACTGCGCAGTCCAGCAATCCACAGCCTAGGTACCATACTGACTGAGCTAACCCCACTACCTAAAGGGTTAAATTTGTACATAACTGAACTTCTGATGATATTCCACGAGGTCTGAGAAATTCTGGCGCTGATCACGTGACAGCGTTTTAAAGAAGTGACGTAGCTGTTCACAACTGCTGTCTCGCTTTCGGTCAAGGAATGTGCCATTCTGGCTCGCTCGAGACACAGACGCCGATGTGTCTAGACTCTTCATTGACGCGCTGCATTATGGACGCTGGACATACGGATGTATTGCAAAATGAAACCCTGCTGATAAACTATATAACAATAAGTTCTGGGAAGAACTAATGGCTTACTTTCCTCTGATAACGACACCGACCTCACAGAAAATGACGCCTCCAACAATTCTTCTATTGTTACGTTTGTATTGACGTTTTTACCGAACCGTTGACTACCAACGATAGGTAGGGATACACTTGCAGACACTGACTGATCTGCTGAGGGATTTATGAAGTACACCACTGAGATGGCCTGCCATGATATACATATCAATCTTCTGGTAGGGAGGCATACACAGAGAGCCTATGTTCTTATTTTTACTCAGAATAATGGAAGCAGGATAACAATACTTAGCAAAATTGTAACCACGCACCAACCGGAAGTCTCGATGCTGACTCAGGAGCGCAGGGGACGCTTATGGTTACGTTGGCCCCTGCGGAGAGAACGGGGAAACTGGATCTGAAGGGAAGAGGAAACATGAGATGCGCGGGCGAGTGCGTCAGTTATGTTGAGAGGGAGACGGAGATCAGCCTCGACAGGTAGATTGACTGACGATCTGGCGAGGATGTGGAAACACGGGGTGCTATCCCCGCATGTCAGTCAGGACAGCCTCGTGTCCTAGCTGAGATTCCAACACAGGAACACCCGAATATAAATTCTGGGCGTTACCGCCACACGAAAGTGCGCGTAGAGACCGGAAAAATAGGTGAAGTTGATCTTGTACTTAACTAATTAAGCACTACGCCATGAAGGCGTATGGGGGACTGGATGTATAGGTCCACGTTTTCTTGACCTAGGCATTAATTGGAGGCGAGTGGTCAGTTTCACGCACCGGCCGTTTTATCCCCGGGGTAAGAGCCCATGGTACCCATTGGACGACATGCAGAAGAAAAATTCTTGACCGTATGTGGACTCAAACTCCGACTCTCTGGCAGCTTCGGAATGATGCAGTCAACATTTATAAACATACCACACAATTCTCAACGGGTTTCCAAAATGGCCATACGGACAAGAACAAGGAGAGTAGCATGGGATACATCCCAGCCGCTGTGTTCCTTCTTTCAAACAACGTCCAGACGAGCAACACGCCATGTCCTCACGCGAGTTGCACCGAGATAGAGCTATTTCACTGTGCTGTACAGACGAGCAACACGCCATGTCCTCACACGAGTTGCACTGAGATAGAGGTATTTCACTGTGCAGTAGTACACTGTACAGACGAGCAACACGCCATGTCCTCACACGAGTTGCACTGAGATAGAGGTA
>NW_019734309.1:547134-585596 GCF_002891405.2 Cryptotermes secundus
ATTTCACTGTACTGTACAGACGAGCAACACGCCATGTCCTCACACGAGTTGCACTGAGATAGAGGTATTTCACTGTGCAGTACACTGTACAGACGAGCAACACGCCATGTCCTCACGCGAATTGCAAACTGCACTGATGTTGACGGTGGAATTTTCGAAATTCTATTACACTAGGTAAACTGTACCAACTTTGTCACTTGAATAATAAATACCGGTATCAGAAACAGTAGGTAATATCTCTTTCTTATCAACGGTTTCGGAACTTTACAGTGAAACAGCCCAATCTCGGAAACCGTTCGGAATGGGGCACATGTACGAGTACATATATATTTTTGCTTATAGTGAGGGCCGATACTGCGGCCTCCCAGAATACTGGCCTTTCCTCCTGTGACATCCTGTATATACATCATACAATCGCTGTTTACTGGGAGAATCATACGAAACACATAAATGCTGTCACGTGCTAGAGTGACTCTCGACGGGGTTTTAGATTGGATACTGGATTTATTGACGACTTGTGACTACACTTAATTATAGCGCCAGTGCTAATTTCCACACTTTACAAAATCACGCTAAGTCTCTTCCAGCCCGAGCAGTTGCCTGGTAGGAGCTTCTAACAATGGCTAGTCCTCTCTCAACGGCAGCTCCCTTCCAACTGTGTATTCTTTCTCCAGTTGTCTTCTCTTCACAGACTGACTGACCAAGCTCAGAGTCAGAGTTACTTTTCGATTTGCGGTTTACCGCCAAGCCCCTTGAGATAAACGACCAGTATTTTTTCCCAACTGAATAACTTGCGGTCACAGTCCTTACGTTAACATCCTTCCTGGCTATGTGATGGGTCTGTCGTTTACAATTACTTCTGGCCCTTGCCAGCTCAATCATTCTCGGGTTCGAGTCCCATCTTTTAATGTCTCAGATTCGAGACTCCCCCAACATGGACGGCCAGGTCCTCCAGGAACAGGGTGGCCCGGTTATACCCCCAGGCACTGTATTTCTAATTCGAGTCAAAGTCAAGTTTACTTTAAGGCTGGCGGTTTACTGCCAATCAGTTCGTCATGGCAACAAGCCCCTTGAGAGTCTCGACTAGAGACTTTTTTCAAATGAACCCTTGCGGTCACAGTCCTTATGTAACATCCTCTCTTACGAGAAGATGGGTTGCTCTCTTAAAACCTTGTACATTGCTTAATACATCTTGGCACGGACCACGGAAAAACACCGTTCACCTGTTAAATGCGTATCCGTTGCCGCGGGAACGTGCCCTAGCAGTGGCCGTCTACTCCTGCTTATTGAGAATCTACCGCCTAGTCGTTCCATTGTTTGTTTCGCTGCCGTTACCTAGAAACGAATGTTGTTTCAGAGCCGTTAGCTAGCAACGACTCTTTCTCTAACTTGTTCTGAGAAAAATACATAATCTTCTAATATCAAATCAAATGGTACACACAGATCTTCAAATGATCATCTACAATTTTCAATACTCCCATAACATAGCCCACCGAGCAAATTGGCTTAGGAGGTAATGAGAAACTTCAGGTTTGTATCCGGGAAGTGACCGGTTTGAATCTCGACTGGGACACCGACCTTCCACGGCAGATACAATGACCACTGTGCTTCAAGCTGTGCAGTGCGCACCTATCTTCCGACACTTGTCAGAGGCTATAACTGTCTTCATGACGTCAGCTGTTTGCCGGCCGCACGCGATGATGTCAAACGCCCAGTCCAGCACGCGGCTTGCGTAACGGCAAAACCGGCACCTGCGCAGTGTGGCCGGGGCCGGATAGAAACAAGCTGTGGCCACGACGAGACAGTGGCAATAGAAAGACGGGTAAGAGGACAAGGAAGAAGAGATATGGAAGGCAATGAAAGGAAGAATGAAAGAGCAACAAGAAATTCCCGGAAGAACTAACCACATACTTTCCTCTTATACGACATGGACAGCTGGGAATGCGAAAAAAATGGGGGGGGGGNNAGACAGCAAGGTGATGTCATAAGTCTTCTTTTTATCACAGAGGGATACACAGATGCATAGACAGCAACATGAGCTCATAAGCCTCATCTTGTTTTTCAAAATAAGGAAAGTAGGCTAAAATGTGGAAGAGCTGAACGTGGAACACGAGGAGAGAGAAAAGGATGGGGGGGGGCGCAGGAAAGGGGAGAAGGCAAAATAATGGCGGAAGCCGGGAGAAAGAACACATTACACAGAGAACGAAAAAAAAAGAGTAGGAAGGAACAGAATAATAGCGAGAAAAAAGAGAACAATTCTTCCACTGATCGATAAACACGTGCCCGTATGCAACAACACAGCAAACTGCAAGAGGTGGTGTTTTCTATGCGGTCCGTCCCTAAGTTAATATATAAGCAGTCCTAAAGCAAATTCTGAGCTGGAAAATATATGAGGCTTAAACGTGGGGGATGGTCAAGCTTGCGACCGTTCAAGTGACTAAGCTTCCGTTGTAGCGTAAGATACGTAAGACAGACATGATCTGCTTTGTAAAGCCTGGACTGACAGAAGACGTGTATACTCGTATAGCGCACAAGGAAGAATTTTCAATAACACGCTATATGTGCGATATGTAGACTTGACGAAAGGCCAAGGATATTCACGAGGGACAAACCCATATTTTCGTCACAGAGGATGTTACTTGAGGACTATTACCGCAAGGGTTCAGTTAAAAAAAAAATATATCTAGTCGTGAGTCTCAAGAGGCTAGGCGCCAAAAGGAACTGATTGGCGGCAAACCGCCAGCCATAAAGTAACTCTGACTAGGAGTCGAGCGTGCGTGTGCGTGCAGGTGAGTCACCCCCGTATATGGGGTGGCAAGTAAGTAGCCAGACCCCCTTCTCTCGTCGAAGAGGAGAGGCCCCGTTTCAACATACGCAACAGTCTTGAAAAGAACAAAAATATGGTCATGGGTCCCGCCCGAAACCAACAACGACTTTGCTGTCGAGAGCCAGCAGCATCTTACTGGACTGGATCTGACTGTTAGACAGTTCAGTCGGAAGTCGGAGTCAGCGGTTAGTCTTGAGTAGCACTGTTAGGCGCCGCTACCAAGCACCGACTAGTGACGACAGAACAGAGAGGAGACGTGGTGCTGCTGTAGTTGAGTTTTAAAATGTCCAGATTACTTAAGGCGTTGGTAATTATTTGTAGTTATGAGTTATATAAGTGTTCGATAAATCCAATTATCAATCCAAACCCTGTATGTGTTCACTAACGCCTGACAATACAATACGTATTACCTTATATTGCAGCACACGTTACACATCTGCAGCGGTTAATGCTAATAATAATGTCAGCGCCGGAAATGCGGGGGGGGGGGCAGAGAGACGCCGTCTGCTCACTTCCAGAACGCTCCAGCTTAAGGCGACCCTTCCCAGGGCCTTGTGAGGCCATTAACTACCGTCCCCAACAGCGCATTTCCTAACGTGCACTGTAACAGTTCCCTTGGTAACATGTACCGGCCAGTCCCCGGGACTTATCTTCTGCTTATCTGGGCCGTCTACACGCATTTCCAAGGCTTCCCGTCCCGGACAGTGTTCCAGTACTTCGCGTTTCAGAATAAACAGAAGGGAACTTTATGCTATAACAAATATTGTAATACGGTCGTGTGTCCTGAGGCCTATCTTGCTCCTCCTCAGAGCTTCCTGGCAAATGTCAGAATAACACTTTCAATTACGCCCCTAGAGTACTATTTCGGCATTTTCCTGAATGGCCTGAGCAGAACCATGAACAATTTCCGTCAGGAAACTCCGTGTCCTGACCGAGATTCAAATGGCACACCTCCAGCATAGAGATCTGCCATGTTTCCGCCGTCCCTATATCAATATAACTCCATGGAGCTGAGTCCTTCTTGAGAAGCTAAGAGTCGCTCAGCTAGTCAAGAAACTACCCGCTTTTACCCGACGGTTCACTACTGTGTCCACAAAAGCCCGCTTAATTAACTCCAGGAAGCGCAGTTCTTCTAGAGAAGCTAACAGTCGCTCAGCTAGTCAAGAAATTACACGCCTTTTACCCGACGGTTCACTACCGTGTTCAAAAAAGCCGGCATAATTAACTCCACGAAGTACAGTTCTTCCAAAGAAGCTAACAGTCGCTCAGCTAGTCAAGATACTACATTATTAACTCCATGAGGCACAGTTCTTCTTCAGAAGCTGACAGAGTCTCAGATATTCAAAATATTTCCCGATTTTTATGACACCCGATGGTTCATTACTCCTGTACGCAGTCGGTATAGCTCCTCGCACGGGGATCAACTACCTACACACAGAGCAACAAAAACACAGAGCAAACGCAGAAAGAGATCCATGCCTTGAGTGGGATTTGAACCCACGATCCCAGCGCTCGAGCGAGCGAAGACAGTTCACGCCTTAGACTGCGCGGCCTGCCACTGTGATCGGCACACAGCACATACAGTGTGTCCAGGTTCTGTTAAGACTGTGTTCATTAAAAATACAAGACGTGAATTATTTTCAAAATTTCACTCTTTTTATTCAAAATAGTCTCCTAAATCAGTACATAGTACAAATCGATTGAAAAGTTTTCGAAAATCGTCACTGTACTCCTTTTGTGGAATCGCATTTAAAACTGCTATACATTTCCTTTGGATGTCCTGGATGCTGTCGTGACAGTCTCCTTTCAACGCCAACTTAACTTTTGGGAACAACCAGAAATCTGCTGGAGCCAAATCTGGCGAATACGGAGGATGATCAAGGACTCTGCTCCCTTTTCTGGCCAAAAAATCGCGCGCTATTCGACTTGTGGGGTGGGGCATTGTCGTGGAGGATTGACCAGGAACCTTGCTCTTGATATTTAGGTCGAATTCGAAGAATTCTTGCCCACAAATGATTGAGGGCGCCGAGATAATAATTAGAATTCACTGTTTGAACTTCTAGCAGAAATTCCTTGTGAATGATTCCTTTGGAATCGAATCGAAGAAAACGGTCAGCAGTTTCTTTACTCGACTCTTTTGCATGCGCACTTTCTTTGGTTTCGGCTTCTTTGGGCTCAACCACGCTGCATTCTGCCGCTTTGTGATCGGCTCATCTTGAAAACGCCATGTCTCGTCACCAGTAACAATCGATTTTGTAAATTTTGTATCACTTTGGGCCGACCGTAACATGTCTTGGCAGTGTTCCACTCTGGCATGTTTTTCATCGCCTGACAGCGCGTGCGGTACAAACCGCGTACAGACCTTCCGTTTGCCCAAATCCTCGGCCAAAGTTTGATGCACAGTACTTTTTCGTATTTCCAAAAGCTCCTCGATGAGTCTTGCAGAAACACATCTGTCTAATGCAAGGATTTCGGTCACTTTTTTCACATTTTCTTCAATGTGACTTGTTCTCGGCTTTGATGCACGTGGGGCGTCTTCAATGTCCTCCCTGCCGTCACGAAAT
Source organism: Cryptotermes secundus (assembly GCF_002891405.2). Lineage (NCBI taxonomy): Eukaryota > Metazoa > Arthropoda > Insecta > Blattodea > Kalotermitidae > Cryptotermes > Cryptotermes secundus. The sequence continues at coordinate 552,526 of NW_019734309.1, forward strand.
ACAGAATACCATCGCAAAATGTTCGAGCGACTCAAACAATTACTACCGTACACACTTTTCATCATTTCGTACGCTTCTCCGGCTGTTTTGCCTAACTTCAAACAGAATTTTAAGTTGGCTCTCTGTTCAACCGCCATTTTCCGACGAGCGTCAGAACAGTACTGTTATATTCAAGGTCAGAACACATGATACAGCGATGCTTGCGCTTTGAAATTTTAGACAGCCATAGCTGAAACTTCGAGAATTTTAACGCCACAACTCGCCAACAGGTGGAATTGAAGGGCAAAATAAAAAAAAAAAGTATTAACTGATCCTGGACACACCGTATAAATATACCGCGGGGTCTAAATGCACACTCAGGTCCCCACTCCAGCCCAAGGGGGCTTGTGACCGACGTTTACCTGGGCCTGAGCCCAAGCACAAGAAGCGACCATGACAACTCAAAAAAAAAAACACTGACACTGCAAACACAGAACATGTATCACATGTGATTATAAGGAATACATAATTATTTAAATAAACCAAACATGTAAATGTTTAAATATTATATAAAGTACTTTACTTCAACTTCAGTATTACCATATACGAGTAGCTCAGTCGGTATAGCGACAGGGTTACCGGCTGTATGGCCGGGGTTAGATTCCCAAGACGGGCCTCCAATCCAGTGGGTACCGGGTCCTCTTTCCAACGGTGTAAAGCAGTCGGGCCGAAGAGCTGACTAATCACCTTCATCTAGCGCCGAGGTTAAGACCGGTGGAGCTATACCTCCACTGCCCCATATGTCTTCACGGCATAGTCCACAATTATTTACACAGAGGGACAATTTTACCGTTACGTTACAAGCGCATGTCGATTAACCCCTGAACTTAATGAAACGTGCGTTACTTTTCATGCATTTTACAGTGCATGACCCTCCCTCCATCTGATACGTCGGTTAAACTTCAACCTCATAAAGAGACAGTTATCTGGGCTTCTATTTCAAAGTCTAAGGGTTCCAATGTTACGAAATGAAGAACCTCTGTCTTGGTTATGATTTCGCTAAGCCTTCAACTGCATGCAGTCTTACAAAATAAACGTTTCACTGGTATGTCGATCATAGTCCAGGGGTTACAATCTTTTGTTTACATTTCACCCCACCTGATGGTAGCTACCCCTTCAAATTAAATCGCATACACTGGACATTGCTTTCACGTCAGGTTCACAGTCAATACGTAGCTAACACTTCGGCTTCAACCTCACGACCTGGACGTCATTTTGGTATGAGTCTTACAACTGAAGAGTAGCTAACCTTTCGGTATCTATCTTCTAACCTGGACGCCACTTTCGTTAGTTTTACAATCAGACACTAGCTTCAATCGCATAACCTGAACGCCATTTTGATTAGAGCTGCACCCTCTAGCAGCAGCTAACAATTCAGGTTCAATGTTATGATCTGGACGTCATTTTGGTTAGTTCTAACCCTTCAGCTTCAACCTTATTACCTGGTTTTCATTCTAGTTAAGAGTTTCACCATCAGACAGTAGCTGACCCTTCAGCCTCAATCTTATGACCTGCGCGTCATTCTGGTTAGAGTTTCACCATGAGACAGCAGCTAACCCTTCAGCCTAAACTTTATAACCTGGACATTATTTTCGTTAGATTTTCACCCTTCACTTTCAATAGCGTATACGAGACACTACTCATCAGACAAGCGAGCAGTGTTAGGAACCAGAATTATAGACAGGTGCGTGCGTGTCCTACCTCGTGCTCCGCGTTCATCGTCAGACTGACGAGCTGATCTTGCAGCGTCCGTACTCTGCGCTCTGCCCCCGTCAGCTCCTGATGCAGCTTCGGCTCGTTCGACTTGGCGAGTTCGCTCCTCAGGGCTTCCACGTATCGCTGTTCCTTCTCGAGCATGAGGCGCAGTGTGTGGACACGCTGACACTCCAGTTGCCGTAGCTTCTCGTGCTGCAACACATGCAAAGCATTGCTTTAGACACACAGATCCACGTGAGGCGCAGTGTGTGGACACGCTGACACTCCAGTTGCCGTAGCTTCTCGTGCTGCAACACATGCAAAGCATTGCTTTAGACACAGATCCACGTGAGGCGCAGTGTGTGTGGACACGCTGACACTTCAGTTGCCGTAGCTTCTCGTGCTGCAACACATGCAAAGCATTGCTTTAGACACACAGATCCACGTGAGGTGCAGTGTGTGGACATGCTGACACTCCAGTTGCCGTAGCTTCTCGTGCTGCAACACATGCAAAGGATTACTCTATACACAGATCCACGTGAGGCGCAGTTAACCTCTGCACGAGATGAAGGTGAGTGGTCGGTTTCAAGCCTAGGCCGTTTTATTCCCCGTATGCATTGTGTATGAAGGCGGGTGGGTAACAGCGGCAGGCCAACAGGCCTGTACACAGTCGATACACTCACTGAGCTAACTCCGTGCAACAGAAGCTACCTGTTGCTGAGCTGCTAAAAAAATTCCCATAAGGAACCTGAAATTTTGTTTTCGCGTTCACAACTAGTCCCTATCCTGAGCCAGATGAATCCAGCCCACACTGCCCCATCCCATTTGTATATACAGAATTAGACTTCCAACAGATCTGAATCCGTCGCACTTTCATATCAAAACTCTGTAAGCAATTATCTGAGGCCGAACCATAGCTCAAACGGTTAGTCGCCGGCTTTCCACCGCGGCGGCCCGGGTTCGGTCCCGGGTCTGGTCAAGTGGGATTTGTGGTGGACAAAGTGGCGCTGAAGCAGGTTTTCTCCGAGTATTTCAGTTTCCCTTGCCAATCTTCATTCCACCAATTGCTCCACAATCACCCTCACCTATCATCTGGAGCTGGTACAATAGGCCAGAAGTGGCCGCAGTATAAGGAACTTAGTCCCACCCCACTAGCAATAAAGAAAAGCAATTATCTTTTCTCACGTGCATGCTGGTCACGTGATCTATGAATACATGCGGTTCCATCTAACACATCCGTACACGGCTACAGGAATTGTATGCACATTCTTCATTGCAACATGTATCGGCCTCCTTAGCACAGCTACCGTGCTCTGTCTTCTGCTTACGTGTGACTGCGTTCATTTGTTTTATTTACACTAACTTCGCCGACAAGCGGCGGTTGCTCGGGTGGCATGGTTCACTCGCGGACTCAAGCCACGGAGTTCATTCTTTGTTCGTTATTTACACAGAGAAAACTAAGTATATGTTGCTGTCTAGTCACCAAAATGCAGTGCAAAATAATGATATAAAGATAGGATGTTTTGAAAACGTGGTACAGTTCAGATATTTGAGAACAACGATAACAAATCAAAACCTGATTGAGGAGAAAATTAAGAAGAGATTGAACTCGGGTAATGCTTGCTGCCATTCAGTCCAGAACATTCTGTCTTCTCGTCTGCTGTCCAAAAACATAAAGATAAACATACACAAATCTATAAATTTGCCTGTGGTTCTGTATGGGTGTGAAACTTGGTCTCTGAAATTAAGGGAGGAACACAGACTGAGGGTGTTTGAGAACAGGGTGCCGAGGAGAATATTTGGACCGAACAGAGATGAAGTGACAAGAGGTTGGAGAAAACTGCATAATGAGGAACTTCATAACTTGTACTCTTCTCCAAGTATAATTAGAATGATCAAGTCAAGGAGGATGAGATAGGCAGGGCATGTAGCACAGATGGGGGAGAAGAGGAATGCACTAAGATACTGGTGGGAAAGCCAGAAGGAAAGAGACCACTGGAAAGGCCAAGGCGTAAGTGGGCTGACAATATTAAAATGGATCACAGGGATAGGATGGGATGGAATGGATTGGATTGATCTGACTCAGGATATGGTCCAGTGGAGGGCTCTTGTGAACACGGTAATGAACGTCCGTGTTCCATTAAATGCTGGGACGTTCCTGAATAGCTGCAGAATCGGCGGCTCATCAAGAAGGGCTCAGCTCAGTGAGCGAGCGACGCTATCAGTATCGAGGCTATGCAGCGCCGACTGATAAGCATTGTTCAGTTGGAACAATAAGAAGCACCCTAGGCCCACTCTGTCCACCTCAAATCCCACATGTGGCTTTTTCAAGTACTGTCTCCACATGGGACACGCGGTAGCGTAGTTGCTTGAGGCACTACGCTACAAGCCAGAAGGTCGCGGGCTCATTCCAGATGAGTTCATTGGATATTTCAGTTGACCTAACCCTCCCAGCCGCACTATGCTCCTGGGGTCGACTCAGTCTCTAACAGAAATGAGTACCAGGAATCTTCCTGTGGGTAAAGGGTGGCCGGCGCGTAGGTCTGAGAACCTCATCGCCATCTGTGAGCTGACTGTATAAAAACGTTGGAGCCTCGACGTCTCACAACTCTATGGGCTTCCACGGCCTGTTACAGGGATAGCTTACTGTCTCTACATAGCATTATATAGCATTACATAGTTAAAGAACCCAGCAAACAGTTGACATTATACAGTGCGCCTAAGTACAGGCGGCAGGTGGTCGCTTCCCCCACTCTGCGCACTGTCGGCGCGCGCATCCGCCACCATCCGCCGCCTGTACTCAGTAGCGCCCAGGCCTTACTTACATCGACTGGCAGGGGGCTCGTGATACGGTCTGTGGCCCTCGCGGGTGCTGAATGGTGATGATGGAGCGGGCGGGCGTGGAGACTGGGGGACGTCATCCCGGTGCTCGTGGGTCGCTGCTGACTGTGCACGGGCCTCTGTTGCACTGTCAGTACCACCTGCGTCGAGGCTGAACACAAATATATTCATATCAGCACTGATTCAAGTAATTCATCTAGGGCGGTTTGTGAGTCATATTACAACGCTGTCAGTACCCCAGACTATACGGTCGAATGGTGGGAAGGCTCGGAAGGAAGTAGTACTACTCCGGAATGTCTGCAAGGACTGAAGGAAAACCATGAAAACCCTGACATGAAGGTTCATGTTCCGGGAGAGATACGAACCGATATCCCTCCGAATAAGATTCTAGAGGGTTACCGCTGTGTCAATCCGATCGGTGAAAATAATCCAAGTAATATCTAAAAATTTAGTTCATACCTCACAATAAAACACAATGCTTCTACATTACAAAAACATACACCGGTTAATGCTGTTTAGGGAAACAGTCGCTGTTTATTGTGAGAACCATACGGAACACACAAATACACTTCCAAATAATACAGGTATATAAGAATTCAGTCCGTACCTCACAGGAAACTCATTACGTCTCCGCTACAGAGCCCAACCGGTTAATGCTGTTTGGGGAAACAGTCACTGTTTATTGTGAGAACCATACGGAACACACAAATACATTTTGTGGGCAAATACAGGGTTCTTAAATTCTAATGCAGGTGGTATAATACGTAGTACTCCGCTTTAAATGGTTACATCTGCATTCAACTTTCCGGCTGGAAGACAGGACCACAATTAATGTACTTATTAACTGAACTATATTGATAGACATCTCAGAAGACACCAACTTTCATGGTCGCCACCATATGAACCTCAAATCCCACTTTTACATTACGTTACGAGTTTTCTCCGACCTTCTGTGAAGAAGCGAAGCGTCCTCATACGAAGATTGGTTAGGGATCTCCCTTCGGGTTGACAGTGGGGTTGGTATGCTCAGCACTGCTTACGTAACGAGCGTTTGGACACTCTTCTGAGACATCGACTCCGACATCAACTGGCTCTGACACGTAAAACATGGGGGCGTATTAGTGCCTCGTATCTCATTACGAGGCAACTTGAGGGCCAGCTGTGAGGTTACGTGAGTGTGCGCAGTTTCAAGGAAATGAAAGTCGTAAACAGTGCCTAACCTGGCAACTGCTGCCCTCAGGTACATACACGGTGTAAAGCGCTTGGACGCACAAACCCTTTCCTAACCATGCACTCACTAAAATCGCCTGTGTTCCTAATCAAAGCGCGTTCCATTACCTCCTTTCGTGACCTCCCGAACTCTAAAAATGATTTTCATTATCTCCTTCCTGAACCCCGAACCCCATGGTCACAACATCCGGCTTCTCTATTTTGATCAATCATGCATGACCTGACATGTCCACCACCCACAATGATCCTGTAGATGGCAACTGCAACGTCTGCCGAAACGTCTAGTACTTTCGACAGTCTACGAGGTGTATTCCCGAAAGCCCAAATCATACATCATCATCATCATCATCATCATCATAATCACCATACCTTCGACAGCCTTCTGCGGGCCCAGGCCATTCTTCCACATGGAACAGCCTCTCCTGGTCCAAACTCTCCCGCCGCTTCAGTACGCCTGCGTGTTCGACGGGATCCCCTGCATGGTGACTCTTGTTCCCACCTTTGCAGTTTCTGCATCACTCTCAGGTGACAACTGAGGCATGTCTTCTAGGATGAGGCAGCGAGTAATCTCGTTGGTTCTTGCCAACATTTTAGAGGATCAAGATGCTTCCATCTTCAGGGTATAAAAATAAGATGGAAGCAGAGGGGTCCTCGGTAACGGTGGCAGTGTCTATGCTGACTTACGCAAATGAAAACTAGACATTAAATCGATCAAACAAAAGGAAAACACAGTCGGAAGAAATAGGTTCCTACATGCAACAGCTGAGTACACCCTCTTACGTAAAAGACGAAATATGGACATACGTTCAGGGCTAAAAATATTCAATTTAACTTAAAAAAATAGAGAGGCAAAACTAAACTGGTATTTTGAGAATGACGACAGACTACAGAATATGTTACTACATTATAAACGCAGAGGCTGGCGTATGGGAACTCCCATAGCTCGATGGGAAGTCATACACAGGTCCTGAAAAAGAATTTAAAAAAAAAAATACCTTCTCCTTCGATTGAGGAGTTCTACCTTCTATGGTCCCTCAAAAACGTCAGTAATGATCTGCCAGACTATATGGGATCAGAACCTCATGCCTCCATCTTCAGGGCAGATCCTGATGATCTCTTTCTTCCGAAACAATGGTAAAGTTTTATCAGACTACACGGCGTCACATCCCAGAAAGCACTATCTTCAATGTATGCTGAGGATTATAAGCAAAAAATGATTTTATATTTCTGCAGGTTTAGTGGCCAGGAGGCTCACCGTTCGCCAGACCGGAATGTTATGACATATAAACATAATAATAAGCAACAAATTAAATATCTCGAAACCCAGGACAAAGGCACAAAGCATGCGAGGCGCTTCTTTATTTCTCGGAGTTCTACTGAACGCCAAAAACATCAATACGCTAAAACGAGTGGTTCTCGAGCAAATAAACATCTTCTTTGGGAACTCTAACGGGTTTTTTCTTTTCAAGAAAGTGTTTACGTCTGAAACTTCCCAAGCGGATTCTCTAGCAACATGCCAAATTTGGCAGAAATAGGTGCAACGGCGTAGAAATGTATAAATAATAGACCCAAGCTCTATACATTAATGGAAAGAGCAGGGCTTCTTTGGTTGCCTCATCACAACATGAAGGGGCAAGTTCCTCCGAAACGTCGGTGAACTTCTATCGGACTATGCGGCGTCATATTCGAGAGAATGGCACTCTTCTTAATTCTTGTTTTACACAAATCATTTCAGTGCCCGAAGTAGGTCAGGCTAAGGCTTGGACGACCATTAGCGTGCAGACCGCCCCTGGGGCTCACGCAACGGGGTACCAGGGGCTGTCTCCCTGGAGTGTCAAGGTGACCGCTCATCTCTATCTCGTGCCGACGATGAGGATGGTGGACCTACACTTCCAATCTCTCATATTTCTTCATAGTGTAAGAATGTAAAGTAAAAGTAACGTTATCCTTGTAACAGGCCATGGAGGCCCATAGGATTGTGAGATGTTGAGGTTCCCACATTTTCTCTAGACAATCGGCTCGTAGATGGCAGTAAGGTTGTCAGCCTTATGCGCCGGCCACCCTTTACCCCCAAGAACATTCCAAGAATATTCCTGGTACTCATGTCTGTTAGAGACTGAGTCGATCCCCTGGCCATAGTGCGGCTGGAAGGATTATGTCAACTGAAAGAAAAAAATCAAAAGACCTCATCGGGAATCGAAACGGCTTTCCGGCTTGTAGCATAGTGCCTCAACTAACTACGCTGCCGCGTGCCCATTTCTTCATGGTGTAGTACTTAGTAAAACAAGGGGTCAACTTCGCCTTCGCCCGTGATTACAACAGTTAAATTTAAATGGCTATATGGAACGGCGTTAAAGGGGTAACGGCTAAAGAGTACAGTCCCCCTGATTGGGGCGACCGAAGTTAACGCACTTTGCCCCCCGCAACTACACAGAAATAAAACTGGCAGCCAGAAAACGTGAAAGGCAAATGGTGGCAAGCACGTCACATAAATAATCAAACACTAGAAACACCAAACACTATTATTTTATGTAGCACAGTCTTTGGCGCAAGTGTCACGGCTCTGTTAAGGCGCATTTCAACAGACTTACTGGAATTCCCTGACCCTTCACTTCCGTCGTTTCCATGGCGCAAAACTAGTCGGTTGAAGGAGGGGGTGCATATTTTGAGGAAATCAGACTGTAAACTAAATTCATTACAATTTTCAAAATGTAAAAGAACGATTGCTTAATGTCGCGCATTTGCAAAATTCTATATATCAGTTAGCTAAAGTCGTAAAACGTATTGTCACGTGTTGGGTGTATGTCAACGCGACAAATAACTTCACACCGTTCTGGATCTAGCGAATTTATTGAACACTTGCTTTTACAATTACACAAGTGACAATTACACAAACGTAAATACGTCACAGTACCAATTTTTAAAATAACTGGCAAACGTGTCCCTCATACACGCATGAAGTTAACCGCGGGTACGGCGCAAGAGATATTTTCTAAGCACCATTATATAACGCTTAGAAACCACTGTCTTACACGGAGTTCTGGCTAGAACTGGACGCATTACCAGTCACAACACCCTGTATAATGAATGGGACTGTTCGTGTTCAGACCCGGCCGTTCTCAGCACAATGTGCAGTGGATCTGTTCGAGTCCACTAACATAAGGACTGTAGTGTGTGTGCGTTATAACAAGGCCTTAGTTACAGTGCGTGATTATCAAAATGTAGCTGCAACCACTACCCCGCTACTTCTTACCACACTTGTCACGCATAACCAAGGAACCCAGAACTAAGTACACGGCCTGTGTCTTTTTGCGCTCAGTCTGACAGATGGCGTTAACCGTCATGCGGCTCGATGGATCACTCGATAACACAGGTACATACACTGTCCGTTCCTGCGTTTCCTGGCGCTTGCCTAGGACGCAGACCTGGGCGACACAGTACTCAGCATTTCTGACCGTTTTCACTGGCATTCAAACGTTGGGGCATATTAACCTAAACGGTTTTAGTACAAAGGAGGGAGAAAAATGACAGTAGGACAAAAGAGGTGAATTTGTCCTTGCGCTTAACTAATTAAGCACTGCGCCATGAAGGCGTATGGAGGTATGGATGTAAGGACGGAAGGGCACAAAACTATGCCTGTCTGAGTTTTGAATTTCTCACAGCAGCGAATACTCACGGTTGCGGTCATCTGAGATGTGATGCCGATAGTCTGCTAGGCTGCCAACGTTTCGGTGTTACAGTGACGGAGAAGATGGAAGCAGTAACCTACCATACTGCACGGCATCATATACCAGGTGACACTAAGGGCACGCCATTGCTTATCATTAACGAACGCACACTCTTCGAACTTGCGAAGCATCATACCATCACTTCTTTCGGACTGTGGCCAATTCGATAACCGCCTGAGGTTGCTTTAGCCAAATGAATCTATAAATACACGCGTTTCCGTCTTTCGTTTGACACAAGAAGTTCCCTGTTCTGCTCCAAGTTGCCACAGCAGGTTCAGATGCTGGAACAGCTCTCGGATTGCCAGTCACACAGTCAAGTCGCCTTCAGAAAGTTACTGTACTCGAACCAAAATCTCCAAACCGGACATATCGCTGAACACGCCTGCCTACCCGCGGAGATGGTCCCGACCAGTTCTTTCCAACTTGGAAGAGGGAGGGGGTTTAGGCTTCAAAAAAACCAATTCTGAATGTCAGCTTCAGCGGAACTAACTATTTCCAACTGCAGTTAATCATCCCTTCTATAAGTAAAGTTAAGTTATCCCTGTAACAGGCTGTGGAGGCCCACAGTGTTGCGAGACGTCGAGGTTCCCACGCTTTCTAGACAGTCTGCTCACAGATGGCGGTGAGGTTGTCAGCCTTACGCGCCGGCCGCGCTTTACTCCCCAGGAATATTCCTGGTACTCATTTCTGTTACCGGCTGTGTCGGCCCCAGGGCCATAGTGCGTCTGGAAGGATGAGCTCAACTGAAATGACCTAATTGGGAATCGAAGGGGCAACTTTACGGCTTGTAGCATAGTGCCTCAACAAACTACGCTACCGCGTGCTCACACAATGCAACTGCAACCACTGCCCCTCGCCGACAGGAGCCTCACAGCCCAACTGCATGACACGTATAAATATCTTCCTCTTGAGAAGTCTGCATATAGACACAGCTAACTGCCGCTCACGCACCGGCAGCCCTGGCATGAATAAACTGAGAAATGAGCACCACACCCGCTTCGTATTCGGAAGGTCTCCGGTTCACGCCCCGGCAGCTAAACCAACAGCAGTCATGGGATACGAGGCTGAGGTCCGTCGATTCGGCCCCTGCGAGGCAATTCTTATCACAACACAGGAAGACCTAGGAGTAGACGGAAAGATCGGTTTTACTTCTGAACCTCAGAAAGCGATGAAAGGAAGAGAGCAGAGGCAGTACGTGACAGGCGGATACTCTTGCTAGGAGCACAAACATGCGGATACCTCCGCTTCGAACAGGCGGATACTGTTGTAAGAACACATAAACAAGCAGATACTCTTCTTATCGACACACAAAAGACGGATATTCCTGCTAACAGAAAGTTTGCTTACCAGGAACGTCCCTGGCCTGCATTTGGGAGACGCCGGGTTCGAATCAATGCCAGCACATCAATCATCTAGACTTTTCTCCGTGCCTTTCCTCAGTCCCACCAAGCAAATGCGTGGGGATACCGCCTTAAATTATGCCACTACCACCGTCTTCCATACCCTTTTCCGATTCATTATGAACCGTCCACCTGACATTAGTCTGAATTACTGAGGTTCTCTCCGTCCATCCATCCATCCATTCATGGCTTTAGAGCCCTTGAGAACCTTGGCCGCTTTCTGCAGTTTCTTAATCCACACACAGTCGGTAGAACTCCTTGGACGGGGTATCATCCCGTCACAAGGCCTCTACCTACATACAGAACAACATAAACACAGAATAAACGCATACAGACATGCATACCTCGAGTGGGATTCGAACCCACGATCGCAGTGTTCGAGTGCGGGAATACGGTTGATGCCTTAGACCGCGCGACTGTGAGCAAGTACCCGCCTCCTAAACCGCAGGGCAGGCATTTTTTAAATTCGACATGAGGAACTTCCACTAAGATCCCTCAAGTTCGGTTCTCACCCGTAAATACCGATAATAAAGCCTAGTTCACACGAGACCACGAACGGACTTATCCAACAAACCTCTGCCACAGATGGTAACTGAGTGCCACGCGGGAGACTTCCATTTGCAGACAAGCTCTAGTATACTTAGTTCACTCCGGAGGCAATTCTGTGCTCTGCATTACGGTCTTTTTCCTTCGGCTGGGGCGGCTCCAGCGTGTCTCGCTTAGTATTCACAGCTACATCCGAACATACCATGCTACAAGGCGACAGACACTTCTGTATGCTCCGGCAGTCATCACGAGGCGAGAGAGATCACAAGCTGCACTCAGCCACGTCTGCTACGCCATGGTACATACCATGCTACAAGGCGAAAGAGATCTCAAGCTGCACTCGGCCACTTCTTCTGCTACGCCATGCTACATACCATGCTACAAGGCGACAGAGATCTCAAGCTGCACTCGGCCACTTCTTCTGCTACGCCATGCTACATACCATGCTACAAGGCGACACAGATCTCAAGCTGCACTCGGCCGCTTCTTCTGCTACGCCATGCTACATACCATGCTACAAGGCGACAGAGATCTCAAGCTGCACTCGGCCACTTCTTCTGCTACGCCATGCTACATACCATGCTACAAGGCGACAGAGATCTCAAGCTGCACTCGGCCACTTCTTCTGCTACGCCATGCTACATACCATGCTACAAGGCGACAGAGATCTCAAGCTGCACTCGGCCACTTCTTCTGCTACGCCATGCTACATACCATGCTACAAGGCGACAGAGATCTCAAGCTGCACTCGGCCACTTCTTCTGCTACGCCATGCTACATACCATGCTACAAGGCGACAGAGATCTCAAGCTGCACTCGGCCACTTCTTCTGCTACGCCATGCTACATACCATGCTACAAGGCGACAGAGATCTCAAGCTGCACTCGGCCACTTCTTCTGCTACGCCATGCTACATACCATGCTACAAGGCGACAGAGATCTCAAGCTGCACTCGGCCACTTCTTCTGCTACGCCATGCTACATACCATGCTACAAGGCGACAGAGATCTCAAGCTGCACTCGGCCACTTCTTCTGCTACGCCATGCTACATACCATGCTACAAGGCGACAGAGATCTCAAGCTGCACTCGGCCACTTCTTCTGCTACGCCATGCTACATACCATGCTAGAAGGCGACAGAGATCTCAAGCTGCACTCGGCCGCTTCTTCTGCTACGCCATGCTACATACCAAGCTACAAGGCGACAGAGATCTCAAGCTGCACTCGGCCACTTCTTCTGCTACGCCATGCTACATACCATGCTACAAGGCGACAGAGATCTCAAGCTGCACTCAGCCACTTCTTCTGCTACGCCATTTTACGATGCTATCGATAGCGATAACGGACGTATTAAGAAGGACAGCGAAAAATGGCTTGTGATCTCAATCTAGACACTGTCCCGGCAGTTGTCTGGACGACCTGACGAAAACTTTGGGCCAGGATAGTCCGTCCCCCGGCCGAGAATCCAACCGAGTACCTTATGAATACAGTCCTGTTTGGTGAGACTAGGTAAAACGATCCGTGGATACAGGGGAAACTAAGCACAGTAGACGCTCGCTAATCCGGATTAATGGGGAGGTCATATAGATTAGTGAAGCAAAGGGTAGCCCTAAAAGACAAGAAAAGCTTAGAACATAAATAAATGGAAAATTTTATGATATAAGCAGTGCTGATGAAAACGAAACATATATCGCTTTAGAGCCTTTATCTGAAACTATAAAAAGTCAATACATTTATTCAACGCTAGAAGACAAAAGTTGCACGTGTTTTTGAACGTAATAACGAAGGTCTAAAGAAACCGGCTCAACTTTTGTGTGAACAGACAAGTGACTCATCTGCTTTCCTAAATGTCATGTAACTCTTTAAGAGTAATGTACTTAACCGTCAACAGCATTTTTCATATTTCGATCTGAATCAACTGTCACCGGATTTGGGAGGGTTTACCGTATGGTCTGCTGCGATGTGACGTCCGGTAGTTCGGTAGACATGGCAGCAGCTTCCTCCGAAACGTCGTGGCTATTTCGCGATGCTGTCAGTAGCCAGATATATATAACGTAGAATGTTCCGATAATAAACAGACCGACAGACTGCAAAGGATTGCGACAAAAAGGGTTGAGCTCTGAGGCACTGCTCCAGCACTTTACTGGAATGACTGAGGAAAACCATGACAAGCATCAGTCACAAGAGACGGTATGCTGACATGAGAACCTCACCCGTTGTCACTGAATGCATTGCTTCTGAAGATGTGCACATACAACTGCATCTAGGAATAAACGATCAGCAGATCAGATGTTGCCATTCAGTCCAGGACTCGTCTTCTGGTCCGCCTAAAAACGTTAATATTAAAATATAATTATAATTCTGCCTGTAGTTCTGAGGGGGGGGGGGGTTCTGTATGGGTGTGAAACTTGGTCTCTGACATTAAGGGAGTAAGGGAGGAATATAGACTGAGGGTGTTTGAGAACCTGAGGGGAATATTTGGACCGAAGGGAGACGAAGTGACAGGAGATTGGAGGAAACTGCGTAATGAGGAGCTTCATAACTTGTACTCTTCAAGTGTAATTAGAATGATCAAGTCAAGAAGGACAAGGGCACGGCATGTAGCACGTATGGGGATAAGCAGACGGCAAACAGGGTTTTGGTGGGAAAGCCAAAAGGAAAGAGACCACTAGGAAGACCAAGATGTAGGTGAGTGGATAATATTAAAATCGATCTTAGAGAGATGGCACGGGGGACAGCCTCTTGTGGTCTAGTGGTCAGAGTTCCTGGCTACAGATAGAGAGATCCCGGGTTCAATTCCCGGAGCTACCACATTTTCTGATAAGTAGTGGGTCTGAAACGGGGTCCATTTAGCCTCGTGAGGACAACTGAGGAGCCAGTTGTCGCCTGGTAACGGTTCCCAACACCGCAGATACCTCGGCTTCCGTGTTCCACGGCTGGTGCCCGTCTCACACAAATTCTTCATGGCCGTAACCCCTGGCCACTGTATGTCCACAACAGGACAGTACTGACTGCCTGCAGACTCAACCACAATCTCGACTGCTAAACACTGACTGCAGCTCCAGAGTCAGAGTTAGCGTCCCTCAGTTCGTCTTGGCGACAAGCCCCTTGAGACTCACGACCAGTAATTCTACTTTCCAGGTGAACTCTTGCGGTTATAGTCCTTACGTAACATCCTCACCAGCGCAGACATTCTCGGGTCCGGGTCCCGCGCAACTCATGACCACATTTTACTGTCTCAGATTCGAGACTACCCCAACCTGGAGGGCCATGTTCCCGTATTTATATACCCCAGGAACAGGTTATACCCCCTTGCACTAGGTTTACGACTCGCAGGGTTACAGTGGAGCTATTCGCCCCCCCCCTTCCACACCCGATATTTACTGCAGCAGAGCAGAAGCCTACTGCCAGCAATCAGCCGGCACAGTCACTCCTGGCATACATTTTGGTTTAGTGTCTAGACCTTTGTCTTTTTTCCTCTTTCCTCCATTGTTGCGTCATTCTGTTTACACCGCCGCTACTTAGCAATGGAAGTATTCAGGCTTTCAACAGTCATTTCACAATATTATAAGGTATCTTACAAAATCGATTGTGCGTGTGAGGAGTGGCGTCATCTGCCTCAGGATAACCACCTGTGTCAGATTCTTGTGAAGACGATAAAGAAGCTCCGAAGTGTGCGAGCATGCCAGGAGTTAAGACTAGCATACAGAAAAATGGGCTTCAGCCTTGACCATGATAAACCTAGCCCTCGTCCCATGTTATAACGAATCTACTTAACGATCTGCCTTACGATCACTTTTCGGGGACGCATTAAGTCGTAAGCCCGAAGTACAAAAGTAAATCAAAGGCCCTATTACAGCAGTGTATACACGGTGTCCGGGTGAAAAGTATCCAAAATAAAAAATGTATATCTGGGAAACTAACTGTCATACACGTATCCGGTTTATGTAATCGGAAGGACAACTCTGAAAGTTTATTTTTCATCCCAGGTTAGGCGCATGCGCCGCCATGGTTCTGTCACCATGTTAGGAATCACGTGGACAGAGAGATGGCTGGGAAATGGAGCAGCAGAGGTGCACCAATTGCTTGGACACCTAGGTCGCCATATTTAATCCCACAGGATTTTTTCTTGTGGGGTCAGCGAAGAACATTGTCTACCAGGTTAAGATCAACGGCCTACAACACCTGAAAGCCCGCATAAGGGACGCTGTGGCTATGGTAACACCCAACATGCTGGATTGTCTGGAAATTTGTCGTGCCACCAAGGGAACCCACGTTTAAATTTACTGAGAAAGTTATACACGCAGAAAGAAGCTTCGATAGTTTCCCTTTGTAATAGTGTAACCAATTAATGTGTATAATAAATTCTTTGAGATATAATGATTTTATTTTGGATGGCTTTCATTCGGACACACTATATAGTACACGTTCACTAATCCGGTTACAGTTAATACGGATGTCGAATAATCCGGATTGAAACATGAAAAATGAAAGATTCCGTTCACAATTGAGTACATAACTTAAGACACACGGGATTTAGGAGCAAGAGGGCTTTCTGAGTTGAGGGCAGCTGGAGAGACTGAAACCATGAAATATCCAAGATTGGCTTCAGCTGGATGTAGGAGACCCCGGATTTCAGCTTCTGACAGCAGAAGAAATTGCTGCAGTGATATTTTTATTTTCATCAGTACTACATATATTAAGTTTTCCACTTGTTTACTTCCTTTTTTATTTTTTGGGCTACCATTTGCGACCATAAACCGGGATTATCGCTTAATCCGGATGACATCCGCCAGTTAATCCGGACTAGCGAAAGTTTACGTGTATATTAAATCGGATTGCCCGCGAACTGCAATTAATTTCGTACATTCATACTGTGACCCCGCCGGCCATGACACCGTACAGTCCGACATAACCCACCTGCAACGGGAACTAGAGTGCATCATCGTTAGCTTGTGACGTCATTAGAAAGTTAACATACGGTAATTCCTGTGTTCATACGCCGGGGGAAATAGGAGAACGTCTTACACAAGGTATGACGCAACCTTGTTACAGAGCAGAAGAGTTCTAGCGTATAGCCAAGTAGGATACCAACGTTTCGGAAAACATAATGCCTACGTCTTCAGAGTGGAAATGAAAGACCGGTTGCAGCTCACACTGGCCGTCCGCCCTTCATTCCCTTCTCCTTCCCAATCCTGCCCTCTTTATATCACAAAGCACACTTCCTGGGGACGCTAATCCGGATCGAAATGTGAAAAATGCTGTTCACAGTTCGGTCAGTATTTTAAAAGACACATGGGATTTGGGAAGGCAGACGGATTACTTGTCTGCTTAGACAAAACTTTTGACAGCTTTCTTAATGAAGAAAGCAGTCTTCTGGGATTTGACACCGTGTATATGTGGTGTTAACCGACGTTTCGGAGGAACGTGTCGCCTCCATCTTCAGGGTAGAAGAAAAAAAGTCTGCTTTTACCGTTTCTCACGGTCTCTCCGCTTGCAGAATTCTTATATTTTTTCTTCTACCCTGAAGATGGAGACGATACGTTCCTCTGAAACGTCGGTTAACACCACATATACACGGTGCCAAATCCCACAAGACTGCTTTCTTCATAGTCACCGCCGTGAAAGCCTCAAATCTTACATAGCTTTCTTAATACCTGCATTATCACGTTCAAAAACACGTACAGCTTCTGAGTCTCCTATCATTGAATAAATGTATTGTACTTGGTGCTAATCAGAAGTTCCCGAAATATATTAATAAAAACTATTACATCTTACCTAGATCTTATTCTGCACCATCACTTCAAAGTAGTCCCCTTGGGAGCGCATACACTGATCCCAGCGTTTCTGCCACTTTTCAAATGCATCCTGGAAGTCTTTCTTTGTTAGGGTGTTTAGTACCGTCTGCGTTTCCGCTTGAATTTCCTCAACTGTATCAAATCTTCGCCCCCTTCAACTTGATTTTCATCTTGGGGAAGAGAAAGAAGTCGCATGGAGCTAAGTCTGGCGAGTACGGTGGGTGGGGAACAACTGCCATCTTGTTTTTAGCCAAAAATTCCTGCAAAATGTAAGCCGTATGCGGTCGTGCGTTGTCATGGTGGAGTACCCAGTCGTTCGTGCGCCACTTCTCTGGACATGTTCTCCTCATGTTCTCCATCAAACGCCTTAGAACATCGCCATAGAACTCTTTATTGGCTGTCTGACCAGGAGGGACGAACTCCTTATGAACAATCCCGTCAATATATAAAAAAAAAACAGATCAACATGGACTTAATGTTGCTCTTGACTTGTCGAGCTTTTTTTGGCCGAGGCGAACAAGGACTCTTCCATTGTGACGATGGCTGCTTACTTTCTGGGTCGTAGCCATAAACCCAACTTTCGTCACAAGTGACAACCTTCGAAAGAAAGCTTGGATCCTCCTGAATCTGTTCCCTGCAGACTTCCAAGCGATGCTGCTTCTGTTCATTTTGCAGCAGTCGTGGCACAAACTTCGCCGCAATCCTCTTCATGTTCAGTGCCTCTGACAAAATTCGTTGACATGTACCATAACTTAGTCCCAAGGTGTTACAGAGGTCTTGGGCGGTTTAGTATACGATCTTACAGAATGAGATCCCTAACTTTCGCGACATTTTCTGATTTGTCGCCACTTGACGGCCGCCCCGAACGATTGTCATCATCAGTCGTTGTTCGGCCATTTCCGAAACGCTTATACCAGTCGCAAGTTCGTGTCTGGCCTAAACTGTTGTCACCAAAAGCTTATTTCAACATTTGGTGCGTTTCTGCAGCGGTTTTTCCAAGTTTAAAACAAAACTTTATACAGGCACGCTGCTCTCTCAGGTCAGCCATCGCAAAACCGCAAACTCACGGAAACACAACAATGGAAATACGTTCAACAACAATAAGCACAACCAATCAACTTGATGCCGCTTACCACACTGATTCAAGAAGGGTGTGTGGGGAGACACATAGCGGTATTTCGATGTACTCATAAACATTCGCGCGCAAAATTCAAATTTCGGAAACTTTTTGATAAACCACGTATTTTATTGTTCTTAAATAAATAGACGCTCCACAGTGATACTTTTTTATTTATTTTCATCAACACTACTTACACCATTACACTGTCTTTTTTTTTTTTGTTCTAAGTTCCNNNNCCCCCCCCCCCGTTTAAGGGGTACCTCTCGCTTCACTGATCCGTATGACTTCTCCCTCTCCCCTTCATTAATCCGGATTAACGAGGGTTTACTGCAACAATGTTCTGTGATGTGACGCCGTGTGGTCTGTAGAAGTCCACACAAAGTTTTGAAGGAATGTACTACCTCCATTTCGCTCTGCAGATGGAGGCAGTGGGTCCCTTCGAAACGTGAATGAGCTTCTAACGGACTACACGGGTTCACATCCCAGAAGGGAAGTACACTTTACACTCGCAGCTGGAAGTCCCAAACGTAACCCATTAGCAGTTCCTTTCATTTCGCGGGTTCAAACCAAAAACTGGGGGGGGATCGGGATTTATGAATTAAAGGAAAACACTAAAACGCAAGCAACTTAGAAAACAGATAAATGGAAGTTTTAATAATATATCTAATGCTGATGAAAATAAATAAAAAATTTCACTGCAGCAATTTCTTCCTCTGTCGGTAGCTGACATCCAGCTGAAGCCAATCTTGCAATATTGCTTGGATTCAGTCTCCCCAGTGGCCCTCAACACAGTCTGAAAGTCTGCATGCTCCCAAATGTCACATGACTTTTAAAGCACGTACTCTACTGTAAACACAATTTTTCATATTTCGATCCGGATTATGCGAAATACGGATGAACTGTAACCGGATTAGCGAGGGCCTACTGTAAGTGACTTGGTGGAACGTCAAGGCGCATCCATACGACTCGTGCTCGTGCGTCAGAAGCTTACTGCTGCCGGAAAATCAGGATCTGGAGCTGACGAAGTGGACGCCCAAACTGGTTTGCATACAAAGCCTTTGCATTTCTTCACAACAGATATCAGCTCCAGATCCTGATTTTCCGGCAGCAGTAAGCTTCTGACGCACGAGCACGAGTAGTGTGGACGCGCCTTCAGGTACTGTCCATTCACCTCAAGTTGTGGAATCACGGCCAGGGTGAAATGAGACAGGACATAGAAGCACTTCACGAACCCACATACAGAACAACTCCATACTTCGGTAAACATGAAGACACACGAGTGTTCACACAGCACTTCGAGCCCACGTGACGTTGGCACAATGAGAGGTACCACACGATGTTCTGTGCAACGACCAAAAGGGCAATCCGCAGAAGAAATATACAAAACCGTGTACAAGGGAACACTGCGGCCGAAAACACGGTTTGGGAGACTGGCGGGATTTGCCCCTTATGTATGGGGGGGGGGGGATTTGGGCCACATATTAAGGCGTGAAGGAAGAAAGACTTGAGAGACCAGATTTCAGGCATGTTCAGGAATACAGACGCGCAGCACGATGCAAGAATAAGGAGCAATGGCAGAAAATAAGAACATGTATGATCAAACACAGGATAAACGGGAAGAGATGGCAAGAAAGCAACAGGGAGTCGTAAAAATAAAGATAGCCAATACTCACTGGGGGGTTACAACCAGATATGCACTGTCACGTGACTGACTGTAGACGGGGTTTGGACTTATTGAATACTTACAGATCTAACTACAACTAACTACAGAGCTGACGATAATTCAAAATCTCTACAATTCAGTACAGCACGCACTGACACTTCTCAGTCCGCTGGATCTTCACCGGTTGTCGACTGGTAGCGGCTACCAACGCCGTAACTTCCTCAGCTTCCATGCTGGCGACTGTCTCGCTAACTAAACTCTAGACTTGTCCTACTTATAACACAGAAAACATCTCTCCCAGCAATTCTTTTACTGCCGCGTCACGTAACGATAGCACGGAACGCATACAGAACACCGCTTCCCAGTTACTCCACTGTTGCGGGTCACGAATCTATTGCGTCGATATGGGACTGTTTGCAGAGCCGTTCCCTAACAACGGCTCTCTGCTTGCCACAGTATGACAAATGACAACATGTGATTTATGTACTATAGGAATGCCAGTTCAAGTAGGATTCCGGAGCGTATGACCAGGGAGTCAAATTCCGGCACCCCAAAAAATGTGAATTGTAACGGACCTAAAAGTATTTAATGTTTTAAATGGATCCTCCTGTATAACCCAATTCCCATTGCTCTTCACAGCGGTCGCTCTCTACATAACGGACGCACTATAAATTTGCAGTAATTGTCTTAATTACCAGGTTAACGCTGGCAGAACCGTCAATCCAGATGTTCCAGATAAGTATTCTGGTCAGTTAGCAGCATTAGATACGCTGGGCAGCACGTGATAAGTAGAGATATGCACCCACAGCACAACAGTCCGGGCAGTTCCGTCACTGTTAATTATCTCGCGTGCTCCATTTCTCATTAAGGGAGGAACATAGACTGAGGGTGTTTGGGAACAGGGTGTTGAGGAGAATATTTGGACCGAAGAGAGATGAAGTAACAGGAGGTTAGAGAAAACTGCATAATGAGGAGCTTCACAACTTGTACTCTTCTCCAAGTATAATTAGAATGATCAAGTCAAGGAGGATGAGGTGGGCAGGGCATGTAGCAAGAATGCGGGGAGAAAATGAATGCATATAGGATATTGGTGGGGAGAGCCAGAAGAAAAGAATCACTGGGAAGACCAAGACGTAGGTGGGTGGACAATATTAAAATGGATCTTACAGAGATAGGATGGGATGATATGGATTGGATTGATCTGTCTCAGGATAGGGACCAGTGGAGGATTCTTGTGACCACGGTAATGAACCTTCGGGTTCCATAAAATGCTGGGAAATTCTTGAGTAGCTGCAGATTTGGCTTCTCCTCAAGAAGGGCTCAGCTCCATAAGTAAGTAAGTAAGTAAGTAAGTAAGTAAGTAAGTAAGTAAGTTCCATTTCTAAGGACTCATACAAAATTAAATTTAGTTTAATCATGTCGGAAGCAGTAGGTTACGGGGGGAGGGGGGAGAGAACTGTGAATACAAAAATATCTGTTTCAGCTGTCCTGCTGTAAGTCAGCATGGAAGCATTCTTCGCTAAGCAACGACCGCGAAATACGCAGATATACAACAACAGTTGCTAAGTAGCGGCTCCCCAAAAAGCATGTTTTCACGGCAACAATTGTACTGCAACAGAACGGATGTTTCCTACGCGGTCTGTGCCGACATGTTATAAACAGGGTCATTTAGCTGTTGCAGTCAGAGTGGCCCGTGTGAAGACGGAGTCGAATACCTCCACCGTGACCCTGCGAGTCGTAGGAGGGGACAAAAAGGGAAGTCTTAAATCTGAGACAGTAAAATACGGTCACGAGTCCCAAGGGACTCAGACCCGAGAAAGACTGCGCTGGCAAGGGCCAGCATCATATACAAAAGACAAACCCATCCTCTCGTCAGAGAGGGTGTCCCACAAAAACAAGACCGTAAATGTCAAAGAGTAATAATTATCTGGTCATGAGCCCCAGATGGGCTCGACACCAAGACTTACTGACTGACCGTCAGTCGCAATGTGACTTTCACTTTGACTTGTTGCAGTCATTGGACAGTCAGTGAGGAGTTAGTGAGTCGGTTGGTGAGTTAGCTGGAGAACTGCTGCGAATCTGTCGTTGTGAGCTGTTGCTGTGAGTAGCTGGTAGCTGAGGCCAGGGGCAGTTCGGGACCCAGAGAAAGGAGAGAGTCCGCCGTTGAAAGTCGCTACCAAGCAACGGCTAGTCACTGTTGACACTAGTTGGTGTGTAACCATGAACTGCAAAGTGTAGTCACACACTGTATCTAAGAGTCCAATAAATCCGATTACCAATCCAAACCCCGTTTATACCCACTAAATCACGCGACAATATCAACAAATTTTAGTAAAATCCGAAGAACTTCAATGAAACTACACGTATATCAGGTGGTTCTCCAGTTCTTACCAGAGGTCGGACAAAAAAACACGGGGTGCTAGTTCGGGCTTCGGGGGGGGGATTCGTTGCGAACACGTCATGAAAGTTCTGTTACGTCAGAGAATTACAGATTTCTCGGTCTGTACCGTAACTCAGTTCAGCTTGCTTTTGTTTTTGTTGCTTTCCTGCTTGGCTTACTCCATGAGTTTGGAGGCACCCCCAGAAACTTTAAGCGAATTTCTACTGGATTACATGGAGCGTGGAGCGAGGAAACACAACGTAAGGACCAAGACTTCAAGACTTCCTGTACAGCTCACAACTGGGTCAAGTTCGTATGTGCGTGCTCTGGGGGGTTACTCACTTACTGAGCTGCTTCTGCATCAAACCGAAAGGCAGAATAGGGTGAATCAGACTGCAACCGCAACCAACGCCTAAACGCATGTCAAAAAGGGGAGGGGGGAATTTTCCCTGTGCTTCACTTAGCACCACGCCATACAGACGTATGGTGGCGTGGAGATATAATTCCACGCATTCTCAACCTTGGCACTATATCGAGATGAGTGATTAGCTTCACACCACGGCCGCTTTACTCTTGATTACGAAGCCGGGTGGGTCCCCGAAGCCGGTATGGACGCTCTTGCACTTGAAGGGAATCGAACCCCGATTCCTTGGTCATCCAGTCGGTAGCTTATATTCTATGCAGACTGAGCCCTTCTTGTTCTGAACACCCGCAAGTCTGTCCGATATTCTCATTTAATCTGCTTCACTGGCGTTCTTTCTTATGAGATCACGGTGCCTGTGTGCCCTCTTTTTCAGCTTTCGAACCAGTTAACCGATTTTCACGAAACTCGGTACGAGCGTTATGCCATGAAACCACCCCTAACAACATGGCGGCCGTGCAAGAACTTTGAGCTTTTCGTTTCATGGCAATAATGAAATTCGTATCCCAACAGATGATAAATGTATCTGCACTGTACTCAAATGTTCTCTTTTGTCAGTAATCACGAACATGGAGACGATGCGAAACTGTGAGGTTATCTATCTGTGGCTCTAGAGCCCTTGCGGACTGCGTCCGCTTTTTCAGTTCCTTAATCTATACACAATCGGCAGGATTCCTTGGACATGGGATCAAACCGTCGTAAGACCGCTACCTACACACTGAACACAGACAGAACAAACGCGCACACACACACACACACACACACACACACACACACAGATATCCAAGCCTCTAGTAGGATTCGAACTGGCGATCCCGGTGTTCTGGTTCATGAATTAGGCCGCGCAGTCACTGTGATCTGCGAGACACTGAGGTTATATCGGACAAGTTTAACACGTACTCTGTACTTCGGGGGCACGCGGTAGCGTAGTTAATTGAGGCACTATGCTACAATCCTGAAGGTCGCGGGTTCGAGTCCTGATGAGGTATTTTTTTCAACTGACCTAATCCTTCCAGCCGCACTATGGCCCTGGGGTCGACTCAGCCTCTAACAGAAATGAGTACCAGGAATATTCCTGGGGGGTAAAGGGAGGCCGGGTGCAAGGCTCACAACCTTACCGCCATCTGTGAGCCGACTGTCTAGGAAATGTAAGAGTCTCGACGTCTCACAACCCTATGGGTCTCCATGGCCTGTTACAGGGATAGCTTTACCTTTTTTTTTTACTCTGTACTTCAATAATCAAGTTCTTCACAAAAAGAGAGCAAATTATAACCATAACAGACGTGCAGGGCTATGATCTAGCAACAGGAAGATGTGTTTCACACGTTCTGAGAGGAACTCCGTGTCTATGGTACAGTACACGACGCCAAACGTCAGTAACGTTAAGTGCACAGTTCAGCACTCACGACGCAACTGGTTAACTATCTCGTTTTCTGAACGAATACTGAGTATTACCCCTTCTTTTCTTCACTGTGTATCACGAAATGATAATTTCTGCCGCTCGCTGGTACTCCTATACTGCCAGCTGAGCCCAATCATTGTGTAAATTAACAGCGTTCCGGGCTTTACTGCATTTCGTTCGCAAAAATAAGTTTCCTTTAACTCCAAACAACAAAATTTCAGAGCAGGTAGCAATTCCGATCACAAATACAAAAAACAGACGTTTCGGAGGAATGTAATGCCTCCATCGTCCTGCCAGAAGAGAAAGCCAAACAAGCCAACAGATCAAAGCATGTGTCTGAATCAAGTTCTACACGCGGGGATCACTTTGCTCTGACTTACTCTTCGACCCTGAAGATGGAGGCAGCAGGTTCCTTCGAAGCGTCGGGAGCTTCTACCGGGATACATGGTATCTCACACCACAAGACATAACTCTTCACGGTCACCACTGTGAGGCCCTTAAATAAAATAATGCAACGTCTGTTCTATTTTGGGTCATACTGATTTACATACGCACAGATTTGTTCTTTGCCCGGGACCGGCTGCTTGCCTATAGACTGTCACGTGTAGGGGTGACTAAAATGGGGTTTCGGATTGGATTTACTGACACCATATTTACACAACTCTTAACTACGGGCAATTACAGCGCTACCGCTGATCTACATACTTCACAGTTCACCGTTACACACGCATTAGGGGTCTCAGTCTTCACTAGTCGTATCCTGGCAATGGAATTTGTAAGTTCAAATCACACGCGTATTTGTTGCCGCGGGTGGATATGTGTAACGAGTCGTTGCCTAGCAACAGACGTCAATTCTGACTTCGCTACTCCGACTTTCGGGCGTGACGTCAGAATACTGTACATAAGACCCAAGCCTAGCCCAAATGGACAGGACAGCAACTTTCACAAACAAGAAAACTTCTGGTCATGAGCCCCAGCTGGGGCTCGACACCAAGCGAGACAGACTGACTGATCGTCAGTTGCAACATGACTTTGACTCTGACACTCGTGTAATTAAAGGAAGAGTGGAAATCAGGATTCGACTTTTACAATGTTTCAACAGCCGTGCCTACTGCAAATATTGGCAAGAGTACGGCGAAAATTTCATAACATCTTTGGGTGTTCTCTACTATATCCGCGATAAGAAGCAGGAAGGAAACACAAAACTGATACGAAACGTACGGAGAGAGAGCTGCACGACTCCCAGAGTCATGAGTCCCGGCCGACTTGGAGAGAAAAAAATAACTGTGCTGCTGGGGGCCTGCAGTAATTTACTGGACTTGGAGTTAGCTGCGGGCCAGCCGCCATCCGGCGAGGACGTGAGCACGGAAACATAGGAATGCCCACTGTTGGGAGCCATTACCTAGCAATTACCAGTGAAGACTGACAAGCTTCAATGTATGCAACAGTGATCTGTAAAGTCTGTAAATGAGTGAGAGCGTTGTAGTTAAGGGTTATGTGTGTTCAATAAGTCCAATTACCAGTTACTCATTAACACGTGACACCACATTACATGACGTGTACACCTAACCGTACCAATCTGTTGTGCTCTGCTTACCGCTTTTAGAGGGCTGATGAGATTATTCCTTTAAAATTCGCCGTCTACACTTATCGGAAGGCTCTGCTTACGAGTTCATCGCAGATGCGTTCCAGAGCTTGTCGCCACCGATACCGTAGTCCCTAAGCCACTGCCGCTGTGGCCCTCTCGTGCCGCGGGACTCATCACATGTTACTGCCTTATATTCCAGACTGCCCCAACATGGAGGACCAGGTCCACATATTTATATCCCCCAGGAACAGGCTGGACCGGTTGTACCCCCAGACACTGGGTCCCCTTGTCGTCGCCTCCTACGGCTCGAAGGGCTACGGTGGAGGCATTCGAACCCGCCTCCACACGAAAATGACTAATCGTCTACTTTCCTATCACTCATACTGAGTATCCGATACGACACGGACCGCGCAGAAAACATAGCCTTCAACAGTTCTATTGTTACGTGAGTATTCGTTGCCACGGAATCGTCTTTGCCAAGCCACTACATAGCAAAAGCAGTCTCTTCTGGCTCCAATATTCCGGCTTTCAGGCGTTGGAGGGAGAGACAGACATACAAACAGCAAGACGAACTCATAAGCCTCCTCTTCTTTTCATCCTACTTCCATAATTTTGAAGAAAAGAAAACGAGGCTTATGAGAACACCTTGCTGTCTATGTGTCTGCGTAAGTCTGTGTAACCCGCTTAATTTTTCCGTTTTCTATGCGATCCGTGTCGTATCACGGGAAAGTATGCGAGTAGTTCTTCCCAGAACTTCTTGTATGAAAATAAGGAAAGTGAGCTAAAAAGCAGATGTTTGCGACATAATTAGGCACCATCAAACGTGCAGGCTCACGGTGAGTCACTGCTGGCCACAACAATTTCGTTGAGATAAGTAATCTTAAGATTTAGCATTGCAGATATTAATTTAATTGTTTAAGTCTTAAAAATGTTTATTATATACAATTTACAACACTCGTTTGTTCTTAAAACGACTACTCTATACCCGCAAATATGGCCCGGTACCCATTTGTTCCAAGATCCAGAACGTGTCTCTATTTATGACATCTAAGTCAACATGAAATTCACACTGCGAACGCCCTCCACTGTCGCAACGCTGAAGTTTGTCGCCATTGTTCTGCAACTTTAGTCAGCGACCACCCATATCCAGCTGTTATCTCCGTCAGTCCCATTGTGTACTGTCAGCCCGTGGGTGCAGAACTTGGTGGTATCGCTACTCACACATTGCCAGCTGTCACTTTGCTGGGCCTTGTGTTTAGGAATCCCGAAACAAATACCTCCAAGGAAACAGAAGCCTTCTTCAGAATCTGACAGTCGTTCATCTGATCAAGAAACTTCCGCCCTTTCATGACGCCCGAATATCCGTTACCGTGTTTACAGGAGCTCGTCTAACTCCATAACACAGAGTCCTCCTTGAGAAGCTGGCAGTCGCTCAGATAGTCAGATAGTCGCTCCTGTTGACAGGAGCCACTTACCAGTCCCTGTCCTCAGCCAAATAAATAAAATGAAGACCTGCCGCTCCTTCCTTCTAGATCAATTTCAATATTATGCTGCCATCTACACGCAGGTCTCGTGACTCGTCTTCTCCTCCAGGTCTTCCCATCAGAACTCCGTGTTCATTTTTCTTCTATGCACGGCGTCACATTCTACTTTATCATAGTCCTACTTGTAGACTGCTACAAGCATGTACGAGGAACATTCTGTTTCCATCTTCAGGGTTCAAACGAATCATTACGGGGGGGGGGGCAGTAAGTTCCTCCGAAATGTTTATACCTACCTACCAAACTACACAGCGTCATATACGAGAAGCTGGTAATCTTAATGTAACACTGAAGAATAACTCAACGATTTCGTCCGAAACGCTGGATGACGTCACGCCCCACAATGCCATGATCTCAGAGGACTTCAGGTTCTCGCATCGGTGGTCATGAAGTGTACTATCTACTGGGATGGGTATAACGTCGTGTAGTCCGTTGAAAAGTCAACCGACGTTTCGGGAGGAACATGCTGAGTTTCAACGGACTACACAACCAAGCTCAACATCCGGGAGACGGAACTCCTGGGAAGTGAGAGCCTCACGCATCAGCCTGGTTGCCTCGCCACCCGCAGTGCCTGTGAAGCACCCATCCCCGCGTCACAAGTTTCGGCACGGCGCAAACACTACACGTGCCTCACACCTCATCCATCGAGGCCGTCGGCAGCTCAGACCGCATGGCGTCGAATTGAGGAACAATCAACTGAGGAGGATGTCAAAGGAACCTGTCGCAGGGCACCATCACTACACCGTCAGGAGTGAGGGACCAGGAACAGCCACAAACAGATGGTACCGTGACCAAGATTCAAACCACGCACTTCCTAACACAAGTCTGCAGCGCTATCGTCTGAGCCTGATTCGGCTACAACATGGCCATCATTATTCCATTTCAGACTACTTTCTATTCTTATGGAAATAAATTAGCATTATAAGAACATTGTTTGAATCACTTGACCGATTTTAACATAACCTGACATGAACGTTGTGCCATTTCAGACCAACGTCGGGGGTTTCTGAAAATGTCAAAGAGCGTTCACCCGAGTGTGCGGCCCAACCCGGGACCCTTCATATTGTAGCGGATCTGATCAGCGCGTTGCCAGCCAACACCTCTATAAACAATAGAATGAAAAGTTTTCTATGTCGTTCGTGCCACGCACCAGTAAGAACGGGGTTCTTTTATGACCAGTTGTTAACCCCGTGTGCAGGCGGGGTCGAAAACCTCCACCGTGACCCTGCGAGTCGTAGGAGGCAACGAAAATGGATGTCTCAAATCTGAGACAGTGAAATATGGTCACAAATCCCAAGGGACTCGGACCCGAAAAAAGACTGCTCTGCCAAGGGCCAATATCATATACAAGATACAGTCCAATCCTCTCGTCAGTGAGAGCGCCTCGCGAAAACAAGTCTGTAACTGTCTAACAGCAATAAATATCCGGTCATGAGCCCCAGATGGGGCTCGAGACCAAGACTTACTGACTGACCGTCAGTTGCAATGTGACTTTGACTGTGACTTGAACCATGGCAGTGCTCTGTGTTCGGAGTTTTCGGCACAAGACAGCCACGGAAAGATCGGTGGAGTAGAAGAAGTCGGCCTGTGAAGACTTTGTGTGTGATCGGAAGGCTTCGTTCACGTCTAAAGCTTGGAGTGTGTGACTCAGTGAGACTGATACACGCAGTTAAGTCGGCCTGTGAAGACTGTGTGTGGTCGGAAGGCTTCACTGACGTGTAACACTTGGAGTGTGTGACTCAGTGAGACTGTTATACACGCAGTTCCTGCGGTTTAGTTGTGGTACCAGGAGAGAACCAGTGCGTGTGTAAATCTGCGGTAACACTGTATTTGAATGTGATTAAGAGAGCTTCTAACCAAGGTGCCAATAAATCCAATCATCCGAACTAGAACCCGTCATTCTCGTCACGCGTACCACCCGACACCTGACAATAGAGTAGGCTAGTACGCCAGCCACTAGGCAGACCGCTGTGATGATCCTGAAGAAGGCAGTGGACCAATTCCAAGGGGCATGACACCCCTTCGAAGTGTTTTGGACACAACATTTAATGGGCTGCCGATGACCACTCCCTCGTTTATCAAAGAGTTTCAGCTGTACAAGACTTGACGAGCTATGTTACTTACAAATTGTGATTAATTATGACACCGTGTAGTTTAGTAAGTCGGAAGGGCATAACAATGTTTCGTAGGCCCACACTGGCTTGCTCCACACTAAAGATGGATGCAGTATGAAGAGTACTACATTCGCTCTCCGTCCTTCCTACTCTTCGGCCCTGAAGATGGAGACGTCAAGTTCATCCGAAATATCAATGAACTGCCGTTCTACACGGCTTAACATCCCGGAAGATGGTTTCCTTCTATTCACCGCCATGAGACTCTCAAACCCAAGACAATATGCAGAATGCTCCTCCGAAACGTCCGTATCCAAGTAACGAAAATACGCGGTGTCTCATTACAAAATGATGCTAACCACATAGAAACCTTCATATCTGTCGCGAAACCTAATGTGTGTCATTACGTACCGACAGTTTTCTTGGAACAAGTTAACACTGTGACGTCACGACATCGACACACAACAGCCCACGGAAGAGCTACCCCACTTTCCGGTAAGATAATCGCTCTCACGCAGATTACGAAGCCCAGACTCAAACTGCGACAAGTGTGAATGCACCTGACCGAGGCCAAGGTTCAAGCAAACTGCTGCGCTTTACACCTGTTACCTGTCCTTCCTTTGGGGGGGGGGGATACATATAAACTTTTGTGCTTAAGAGTGACAGACACTATGTAACCGTTCAGTGTAATTTGCTGGACCCTTTCGTATTAATTACAACTTTATTAAGTTAAGACCACATAATCCTCAAGCAAAGATCCATCAGATAGCGCCTGTTTACACTGAGAAGTGACATAGCTCAGGTTTTGCTATGTGGACAGGAAGTAACATCTGGTATATTTCCTGGAATTCTGGCAGTTTTAGCAGGGACGGAAGGCCTTCAAGAATTTGAGAGCTGACAGTTTGGAACAGCTATAACTTAGAAGAGGGAGTGACTTAGCCTCATCTTAATATGTCAACCTTAGGGTTAGGTCAGTAACTGCCAGAATCACACAGCAAAGCAACACGATTGGAAAGTCACCAATTTAGGGAACCTCCTAGTTTTCAAATTAGATCAATAGCACATGTTTGGAGGAGTGGATTTCTCTTGGATGCTGTGGTTCGTGAACCTCAGAATTCAGTGAGAGATCATTCTACCTCAAGAGTCTTCATCCTACTTTCGACTAGGTCAGACGCAAAACTACGTCACTTCGTCAAATTACTAACTCTGGTGTTATAGGCTACATAAAGTTGAAAGTTATAGCGTCAGGAAACTTTTGGTTATATATAGTGTTCCGTTATTAAAAGTTAACAAACAATAACTTAAGTGCAAAGTTGCTTGTGGTGGTGTGTGTGACAGTAACCTGAGAATCTTCCTGCCCTGCCCGAGCAAGGCCCATAAGACAGAGCAGAACACAGCTACTCCCGGCTTTCCCTACTTGCTCGACACCTGGACTAGCACCAGTCATCACAACTCTCCTTCCTTCCTTCCTTCCTTCCTTCCTTCCGGCGTTACTCCTGGACATCCGTGAGGCGTCAAGCGTGGTGCGTGGTGCGCGATGAGTGCGGCCACTGAGCAGCATCACAGGGAAGGGGAGGGAAATCAAGGAGCAGACAGTCATAACTTCAACCTCCCAAAATGCTGACCTTTCCTGTATAGTCCATATACTATTTTTGTATTGCTAGTGGGGTGGGACTAAGTCCCTTGTACTGCGGCCACTTCTGGCCTATTGTACCAGCCCCAGATGATAGGTGAGGGTGACTGTGGAGGAATTGGTGGAATGAAGATTGGGAGGGGAAACCGAAGTAGTCGGAGAAAACCTGCCCCAGCGCCACTTTGTCCACCACAAATCCCACTTTCTCAGACCCGGGAATAGTGGCAGTAAGTTCCACCGAAAACACCGGACATGATGCCATATTCCGGAACATACGCTCTTTATGGTAGCCGGTGTGACATGTGAAATCGAGTGGTATAACTTGGTATACTTTTTTCAAAAAAAAAATCTCCGCAGAACACTGTTCAGTCCGTTTGCTTACGTAATACGTTCCATTTATACCTCTTTCGGTTATCGTGAATTTAGTAGCGTCTTCGCGTTACACGACCCCCAAAGTTTTTGGGTCACGACCCCCAAAAAATCGGCATTAAAATATACTGAAAGTTTCTCAATATAAGAGAGGCCACAGGAGAAAAGAACATTGTTTATCTCGAACGTTTTCAAAATTAACAAGAAAAACAAGAAGTTCTGGGAGGAATTAATCGCCTGCTTTCCTTTGATACCATACAGACCGCATACGAAATGACGCCTCCAACACATGTCTGTAGTCGTGGGAACGTTGTTACCTAGCAACGATAGGGGGGTACACAGACCCACAGACTCACGAGTCGAACAACTGTTCTATTGTTGAGTGTCTGCTGCCGCGGAAAGTACATAAAGAGCCGTTGCCTAGCAGTGAAAGGATACACTTTACCGAGCCGTTGCCTAGCAACGATAATAGGGATACACATACAGACACACAGACTGATGGGAGGGATTTATAAAGTACACCGCTGAGATGGGCTCAGGTGCCATGATATATACACAGTATTCGAAAGTTGATGCAGGGGGAGGTTCACAGACAGCATGGAGATCTCATAAGTCTACTCTCATTTGTTGTCAAAATAATTTTTTTCGATACAGTTTCTTCTACAACTTTTATTTGATACTATTTTCGAAAGTTACGGGAGTCGACTTTCGCCTAAAAGTGTCCGTTACCGTTGTCCGATATTAACCAAAATTACTACCCTCCAAAACTTTCAACACAATCACATTTCACGAAAATTCGTCCGGCGGTTTTCTAGTTGTTACATAAGCGAACATGGGAGCGGGAAAGGCACAGCAAAACTGGTGAGCACATTTCTGCAAAATCTCGCCGCGCCAGTAAAAGAGATGTGGGCTGGTTGTTTACATCAGAAGTTCACAGAACTGGTTGCCTGGGTTCAGTTAACTCTTTACTGCTGCTTTAGTGGATGTCAACCATTTCGGACAACCGCAGCGCGTACACGAAGTTGGACAACTTTGACGTCCACAATTCATTCTCAATTGCCAATCCAAAACAAATTGCTACATCTGCGGAACACGCATCCAACCCCAAACGCCTTCCGCTCTACTACTGTCGCTGCGGGCACAAGACAACCCTCTCAGCAGCTGTTGTCAGTATATAATTATTAGCAACAAATAGCATCAGGCTACCTTTAGCAGCTACGGTCACCTTTACACTCAAATTCCCGACTAAGCGGTCCAGAGGTTCATCACCGACTTCACGAGAGACCGTTACCATTCGCTGCCATGCCATGTCCCAGACGTATCCTGCCCACATCGTCACACACAAATTCCATATGCTCCATTTTAATATTATCATCTGGTTTACTCCTGGGTCTCCGAGATGGTATCTTCCCTACAGAACTTGAGACTGAACTGCTACACGCATTACTTTTATGTCCCATAACCGTCTACAAGCCCCGCCTATCTCATCATCTGGGTATCCGAAAGTGTAAATCAAACTCATCGTGCAATTTTCTCAATTCTCCTGCCACGCTTCCCGTTTGAGAT
>NW_019734309.1:585603-613904 GCF_002891405.2 Cryptotermes secundus
CCCCCCCCCCCCAAGCACTCTTGTCTCGTCCACCTTCAATTATGCTGCCTCAGAACAAGACAAGGCAAACCCTCGCTAATCAGGATCGAAATATGAAAAATTATGTTCACATTTGAAGTATTGGATTTAGGACGGCAGATGAGTCGCTTGTCTGTTCAGGCAAAACTTGAGACAGTTTCTTCAAATCTGCGTTATTACGTTCAAAAACAAGTTCAGCTTCTGAGTCTTCTATCGAGAATACATGTATGTATACTGTGTTTTTATAATTTCTAAATAAAGGATCTACAGTTACATTTTGGAGCCGGGATAACGCAGTCGGTATAGCGACTGGCTGTGGGCTGGACGACCGAGACGTCAGAGTTCAAGTCCCGGTTGGGACAAGAATTTTCACTTCACATCGTGCAGACTGGCTCTGGAGTCCACCCAGCCTTCTATCAACTGGGTACCGGGGACTCTTTCCTCGGGGATAAACCGGTCGGGGCGTGAAGCTGACCACTCACCTCCAGCTAGCAACGAGGTCAAGAAAATATCGATCTACACATCCACTCCCCTATACGCCTTCATTGCGTAGTACTTAATTAGTTAAGCACAGGGCCAACTTTACCTTTTACAGTGATATTTTACACATTTTCATCAGCGCTGCTTATATCATTAAATTTTCCATTTATTTGTGTTCTGAGTTTGTCTTCTAGGGATACCATTTACTTCCCTAATCCGGATTGGTGAGGGTTTACTGGACCAACTCTGAGACCGATAAAACAATGTCGAAGCACACGTGGCACACGCCTCCTCATATATGCGTCAGGGAGAATGGAGGGCGTATTGCTACTCACCTGAAGATGTCACCTATGCGGTTTCACTTGGTGAGAAGGCCTTAACGAGTTACTGCAATGTAATCAAAAGCTTTACAGGTCTCTGAGATCGTGCCCGTGATGCTAAAGCATCAGCCGTTATGGGAACAAACTCCTGAGTACCCATTACGAATGAAATCAGCTCGGCCGTTCACGCGCATACATACACATCCTATGGTGTNACCGTTACACGGGCACCTACTTCTGATGCTAAAGCATCAGCCGTTGTGGGAACAAACTCCTGAGTACCCAATACAAATAAAATCAGCTCGGCCGTTCACGCGCATACATACACATCCTATGGTGTATAAACCCTTTGCCGGGCAGAGACCTCAAAACTGTCGAGTACAGCCTTTGCTATGCAATAGGCAGATAAACAAACGATCGTTTCTAAGCAACGACTCGGTAAATACGTTCTCGGCGAGACAATATCTGGACTATCGCTAGCAGTGACGCTGTAATTACTTGTAGTTCCGAGTGGTGTGTATGAGTGGTCAATAAATCCATTCACCAATCCACACCCCGTCTACAGTCACACGCATAAATCGTGGCAATATATTATTATTGTTGCTGCTACTGTTATTACTGCTGTTAACGCAAGACAGAACTTATGGGCTGAAGCAACAGCAGGATACACAAAACTGAAAGAGGAAAAATTTATAATTACTATCCTTCGTCCAATATTATTGCGCTGAGCAAATTAAGGAGGATGCGATCGGCAGACCGCAAGGAAAAATTCGACTCATAGAAGACCTAAGAATAGACGGGGCGATATTAAGTTGGTCTACATCTCTCTCTTGTGAGCACGATGACGTAGCTTCGTGTTCAGTAAAATGATTCACATACTCATACCTGAGTAGAGGATTAACTACTGATTTCTCGATAAGAACTCAAGACAGATATGTCACCTTCAAAATTAGTTTTCCTCTTCCAAAGCGCACGGTTTCCCTACATTTCTTCCTCTACTCCATCCATATCACAGTTCAAACACCTCAAATCCCAATGCAACATTCTTAAACACTACAACCATGTTTCCTATTCTCCACTATTCAGACATGGCACTAACAGAATCACAACACCTTTATCCACATCTCTTGATTTATTTGCATTTATAAGTGCAACACCTTTCACACCATTTCGAGGCTCACACGGCATGTCACTGTAGGAGCAAAAGTGCCCGACTTCCTAGCGGGAACCCAGGTTTCAATGACCGACATATATACAAACTATTCATTTATATAAGAAAGAGTCGGGTTTGTTGTACGATGTTACCGTAACTTCGTTACCAAGACCGGACCATGCGCAGCAGCGTCCAACACAATCTGTCACCCGTCCAGACGCCTGAGCCAGAGCAACACCGGCGCCGCTCGCACGCCCTCTACGAAGAGACGCGGCCTGGATTTACTCTGTGCGAGGAAAGGAGGGGAAATATGGACGAATCTATCCGTCAGAACCAAACGAAGTTCATACGTTGCAACAGTTAAGTAAACCCTCGCTAATCCAGGTTAGTTCCTGGGAGATCATCCGGATCAGTGAAGCAAACGGTAGCCCTAAAATACAGCAAATAACTGAGAACACAAATAAATGGGAAATTTAAGTATATAGGTAGTGCTGATCAAAATAAATAAAAATATATCGCTGTAGAGCCTTCATTTAAAACTATAATCAGACAATACATTTATTCATCTATTGAAGACCCAGAAGTTCTATCTGTTTGTGAACGTAACAATGCAGGTTTGAAGAAACTGTCTCAAGTTTTGTCTGAACAGATAACTGACTCATCTGCCTTCCTAAATGCAACGTGTCTTTTAAAACTATGTACGTAACTGTGAACAGCATGTTTCACGTTTCGATACGGATTATTCGACAGCCGGATTAACTGTAACGGGATTAGCGAGGTTTTACTGTACTCCATGCTTCATCATATTTAACAATTTAATCTGCAGTCCTTCCAAAGAATGTATTTGTTCCGCACGATTCTCACAATAAACGGCAGTTATTTCCCCAAACAGCATTAACCGGTTGGTCTTCGTAGAGGAGACGTAATGTGTTCCCTGTGAGGTACGGACTAGATTCTTATATATTATTTGGAAATGTATCTGTGTGTTCCGTATGGTTCTCACAATAAACAGCGACTGTTTCCCTAAACAGCATTAACCGGTTGGGCTTTGTAGCGGAGACGTAATGTGTTTCCTGCGAGGTACGAACTGAATTCTTATATGTAGGGTTAGAGTCTGCAAAAGGAAGAATTTTCGATAACATGTTACTTGTGTGAAATATACATTTGACGAAAGGTCAAGTATATTCATAAGAGACAAACACATCTTCTCGTCAGAGAGGATGTTACATACGGACTATTGCCGCAGATCAGTTGGAAAAAAAATCTCTGGTCATGGGCCTCAAGGGGCCTGACGCCAAGACGAACTGATTGGCGGTAAACCGCCAGTCGTAAAGTAACTCTCTCTCAGTTCTATCTCCTGGGATATAACGCCGTGTAGCCAGCTGAAAGTAAACCGATATTTCGGATGAACATATCACCTCCATCTTCAGAGTCGAAGAATAAGCCAAGCAACAAATCATGACTGACACGTTCCTCCGAAACGTCGGCTGACTTCAAACGGAGTACAAGACGTTACATCCCAGAAGACAGAACTCTTGAATTTGTGTACATTATTTGTATAAACTGCAAGCACCACAGGGTTCAGCTAAATAGCGCCATACTGGCAGACGGTTCATACAGCCACTTTTATACGAGGGCTATTCTGAGAGCTCGCGCATGCGAGGTAGCGTCACATGACTCACTACCTTGTAAACCATCAAGTAACTGGTCACCTAGTGTTTGTTCTTGCCTCTACAGAGTGCGTCTGGGGTCCATTCAGCCTCAGTACCAGGATTCTTCCTGGGGGTAAAGGGCGGCCGGCCTACGCAAAAGGCTGACCTCACCGCCATCTGTGAACCGACTTTCTAGAAAATGTAGCAGCCTCGACGTCTCACAACCCTATGAACCTCCACGGCCTGTTATAGGGATAGTTTTACCTTTTTTAACCTTCTCGTGACTTACAGAAACAAATACCTCAATTAAATCTGTGCGTTCCATTTGTTTTTTTCGAGGAACCGGTCGCTTCCTTTCAGATCCGGCCTTGACAGGGACGTTGCCTTCACCTTTAACGAGACAGGCTGCCCAAACCTGCTTCATAATTTTCAACATTTATGAATTTATTGTGCAATACGAGTGCGGCATTGCTTGAACACCCAGGGCAACAAGGCCGCACTGCTGATAAACACACACCGTTTCTTCCTCGACAGATACCGGCACCGGCCCACGCGTACTATCGTGACGAAAATGCGACAATCGCTTTCACCACGTCATAGACCTCACCGCTAAACGAATTTTCGCTAAATCCGATACTGGCGAGTTTTACTAAAAATTTTTGACACGCAACAATTTTCAGTTTAAACCATTTTAACAATAAGAGTTGGCACAACGGGCTCGACGGCCGTGGTTCGACTTCAGGCAAACGCAAGAGATTTTTCTCTTCTTCACAGCCTTCAGACCGACTCCGGGGCCCACCTAGCCTCCTATCCAATGGGTATAGGAGGCTCTTTATTCCGCGGTATAGCGGCCGGGGCATGAAGGTGACCACTCGCCTCCACTCCCTTACACGTCTTCATGGCGTGGTTCTTAATCAATTAAGAGAGGGGAAACTTTCACATAACTTTAACGGACGCTTTACACGAAGGCTGGCCCGCATCTCGTCTCCGTATGCTTCGTACATAAGTGCACAGACAACTGCAACACAATCTCTTCACGTGTCTTACATGAAGTTACACGGAACCGAACTAGAAGCTTCGCAGTGAGAAGGTACCATCTCGGCAAGACCTAGCGAAGACTTACAAGTATAATAATAAGTTCTCGGAAGAAATAATCGTCTACTTTCCTTTCGCTGTAATTTTAGTGTCTCATAAAAAAGTAGAAAGAAAGTCAATGAATCAATACTGTTTGGGAGGCTGAAATGTTGGTATTACTGATTGTAAGATTTATGGTATACGTCGCTGGAATGGGCTCAGATGGCATGATACACATAACCACGTTCCATGAGATCGATTATGGCATTTAAGTTAGGCTATTACAGTAACAATGAGATGTAATGTTGGTATTACAGATCTAAGGGTTAATGAAGTACGCTGTTGACATGACTTCATGTGGAACGGTATACGTACCAGGCTTCATATAGATTTATCCAGGCACGCAAAAGTTGTTAGGGAGCAGATACACAGACAGCATGGTGATCACATAAGCGTAGTTTCATTTTTTCGAAATATGGAAAGTAAGCTAAAAACAAATAAATAATGTCAAAGGTTAGTTTGTCCTTGTGCTTATTTAAGCATCACGATAATAACACGTATAGAGGAGCGGACATTCCTGACCTAGGCACCAGAGAGAAGAGAGTGATCAGCTTGAAGCTCTGGTCATTTCATTCACAGGAGCAAAGCCCCCGATGCTGTTAGACCTTAAAATAAAATCTGTTATATTAAACCCAAAATACAAACTCTTTCGATCAGACTCCACCTTCAAAAGCTAACAAATTCCACATCTTTCATGGAACCCGAACGATAACAAGAACCCTGGGCCAGCTCAATCCCGTCCACGCCCTCAAATCACATTCCTTTCAGATCTACGCATAGGTCTTCCGAGCGCTTGGATCCATTTCTAAACCCCTGTGTGTGCTGCATGTCACTCCCATCTCATCGTCCTCAGTTTGATAACAATTCAACCGGTTAATTCGAAAAGGGGACGTATTTCCATTTCAGCCATTGGACACACTCCCTTTTTCCAACTTGCTGATTTAATTACAATTTTGAGAAGGAAAAAATCTCGCCCTCGTATGATTTCGCGTAGCCAAACGCTCTAGAATTGAATTCGGGAGGTGTTCGGTTCGAATCTCGGCCCAGAACCGCGATCCCAAGTGACGATTTTCGTGGTTTTCCTCAATCCCTCAAAGCAAATGCCAGGGTAGTATCTTGATGTGATCACGGCCGTTCCTTCCAAGTCTTTTGCAATTCATCATTCAACTTTCGTGGCATCATACAATGAATTGGTGTCGTTAAATAACACACGAAACGGGACCCCACGGCTCGCCTTGAACGGAATCTTCATCATCCAGGCCCCAAATCCTGGGGTCTTTTTACCAAATACATGAGACTGATAAAAGTGTATGACAGACTGTCGCAAAGCACAGGATATTTGCCGCTGCATACGTCTATGTATGTATGTATGCCAGGACAGCGTAGTCGTTATAGCGACTGGCTACGAAGCTGGGCGACCGAGGGGTCGGAGTTCGCGGCCCGGTAGGGTCAAGAATTTTCTCTTCTCCACGTCGTCCAGACCGGTTCTGGGCCCGCCCAGCCTCATATCCAATGGGTACCGGAGACTCCTCCGGGGATAAAGCGGCAGGTGCGTGAAGCTGACCACACATCTCAAACTAGTGACAGGAATATGTGGATCTATACAGAGTGTTTCACGACTTTAGGGCATAACTGTAGGAGGTGACTTCCTAGGTCTTCGTGATCAAAAAAGTTCATATAAACATGTGTCCGATTTTGGACGGTTACGGAGTTATGACCGTTTTTTCATTCCCGTACACGCCCTCGTGTGAACCGCGTCTATCANTCATAACTCCGTAACCGTCCAAAATCGGACACATGTTCATGTTTTGATCACAAGACCTAGGAAATCACCTCCTGCTGTTATGCCCTAAAGTCGTGAAACACCATGTATATCCACTCCCTCATATACCCTCATGGCGTAGTGCTTAATTAGTTACGCAAACGGACAACTTTACCTTTCTACCTTTGATCGCGTTGAAATCAAATCACATCTTTCAAACTCAGTTATAACTAGGTAAAATGGTAAGAGCCCGTGAAGGCCCATAGGGTCGTGAGACGTCGAGACTCCCACATTTTCTCAAGACAACCGACTGACAGATGAAAGTAAGGTTGTCAGCCCTACGCGCCGGCCGTCCTTTACCTCCCAGGAAGATTCCTGGTACTCACTTTTGTTAGAGGCTGAATCGACCCCAGGGCCATAGTGTGGCTGGAAGGCTTAGGTAAATTTAAAAAATCTACGCCACCGGGAGCCGGACCCGCGGCTTGTAGCATAGTGCCGGATGTAAAGAGGAATACCTGTAATGTGATCAAGGACTGCTGACTGCCTCACGATCTTCGCTTCTCTCCGAAACATATCACACACACACATATGCACACAGAGAAAACAGGTTACTTACATTTGATGAGGCCCACCACTTCCGTGTGCGTCGACTGCATTACATTAACACCGTTCACCTAGTGGCAAAATGAGAAAAAAGACAAAACATTACATTAAGGTAACGTACTCAAGTTCTCATGAAGTGAGGTGGTTTGGCACCATAACGTGACCGAAAGTCATGTGACATGTTATTACAAGTGCTATTGTCAGGGATGTGACGTCGTTTAGTCCGGCAGAATTTCACCGACGTTTCGAAAGAACGTATTGCTTAAATCTCCAGGGTCGAGTAAAGAGCGACGTAAGTAATCACCAAACTTGCCGGATGCTTCTTCCGTTGACTCTCAGACCATACAAATGAGGGCAGTCCGTTTCTCCGAAACGTCGGTGAACAGATTATACGGCCTCTGATCCCACACTGAAGCCTTGAGCCAGAGAGGGGAGTACAGTATAGCAGAAGAGCAGGTGAACCAGAAAATCATGGGACAAGTAACAGACACATAGCATCAGGTTCGCTGGCTTCGCCCCTCCATGCGTCTGATCAGGACAATATGAAAATTAAGACTCTGGAATAGTGAGTAGTGAATTCAGACATGGGCCGCGGGATTTTGATTTTCTTACCCCTTCAAAGCCCATTGGTTACTACATGTACCACCTGCTTTAACGTACTAAAACTCTCCATACTGCCCACACAATGTATCTGTGTGTTGCGTATGGCTCTCACAGTAAACAGCGACTGTTTCCCCAAACAGCATTAACCGGTTGGGCTTTGTAACGGAGACGTAATGTGTTTCCTGTGAGGTACGGAATGAATTCTTATATATTATTTGGAGTGTATTGTGTGTTCTGTATGGTTCTCACAGTAAACAGCGACTGTTTCCCCTAAGAGCATTAACCAGTTGGGCTTTGTGGCGGAGACGTAATGTGTTTCCTGTGAGGTACTAACTGAATTTTTATGGTGAATTGCGTCATTACGAACGATAATTTGGTGAACTTTACAGCAGAGGGGTTTGATTTTTATTAATTTAAATCGGGATAGAAGCATGAATCGTCTGAAGTCTGGAATTCATACAAATATTTAACATTTAGTTCCTACTTCAGAAAAGGTGCAGTGTCTAGATAACAAAGATCAACCAGTTAAAGACGTTTAGATAAATAAT
This sequence comes from Cryptotermes secundus, assembly GCF_002891405.2. Classification (NCBI taxonomy): domain Eukaryota; kingdom Metazoa; phylum Arthropoda; class Insecta; order Blattodea; family Kalotermitidae; genus Cryptotermes; species Cryptotermes secundus. Next base: position 593,877 of record NW_019734309.1, read on the forward strand.
CGCCACGTACTTTGAGAATCATATAAAACACACAAATATATTGCGTGGCCAAACTGCAGAATCCTTTCAAGTTCAATCAGGCGGCATATATACTAACTGTACCTTAAAAGAGTTAATACGAATAATATCCAGATTCCTTGCTGGAATCCGTAATGCAAGATCATTAATATTAAAGGAGATATTACATATACAAGCCACCGTCTTTGAAAGGGTTAATCGCTCAAAATCATGTCCTGATCACAGACTTACATTTATTCAGTTCCTCTGGGCGAAGAACGCATAGCGGGAAGCACTACCCCCCGCCCCACACCAACCGAGTTCGAGAAATAAATTACTGACGTCTGACAAAGAGTAAAATAAAGTAAGTAAGAAGTAAGGCCCGTGGGGTTGTGAGACGTCGAGGCTCCCACATTTTCTATAAGTAAGGCCCGTGGGGTTGTGTGACGTCGAGGCTCCCACATTTTCTATACAATTGGCTCTCAGATGGCGGTGAGGTTGTCACCTTACGCGCCGGCCAGCTCCCTTTACTCATCAGGAAGATTCCTGGTAGTCATTTCTTTTTGAGGCTGAGTCGACCCCAGGGCTATAGTGCAGCTGGAAGGATTAGGTCAGCTGAAAAATCCAATGCCATAATCGGGAACCGAACTCGCGACCTTCCAGCTTGTAGCATAGTGCCTCAACCAACTACGCTGACAAACAGTAACCACGACAAACATACGAAGGATTTCACGTTCTCACAGCGGTGCTTATGAAGAGTCCTATCCTCGGGATATAACGAAGGACACAGAATATAATTTTCTCATAAGGTTCGCAGGCTTCGCCCGCTAGTCCTTCTGATAAGACTCTGGGATCGTTGGAGGCGGTGGCTTGAGACGGACCGTGGATTTTGGTTTTCTGAATTAACAGTAAACTGCAAACGTTGGAGAAACAGAGAGGATTTTATGGCCTTCATAGCGGAGAGATAGAGTTTCGCTTAATTTAAATCGGGAGGATTGCATGACAAGTCCCAACTGTTTGAAGCCTCGACTGCATGTAAATAGTAAATAATTTAGTTCCTACCCCCAACGAAACCATCGTGTCTCCAAATATAAACCAGTTAATGAAGTATCTTTCAGAAATTTTTCTCGGTGAGGTCACTGGATTTTTAATTGGCCTAATCCTGCCAGCCGCACATTGACCCTGGGGTCGACTCAGCCTCTAACAGAAATGAGTACCAAGCATCTTCCTGGGAGAGTAAAGGGCGGCCGGGGGGCGCATAAGGATAACTTCACCGTCGTCTGTGAGCCAACTGTCTAGAAAATGTGGGAGCCTCGACGTCTCACAACCCTGTGGGCCCCGAATGGCGTGTTCAGGGTTAGCTTTACCTTTTATCTCAAAAGATAATATATCTCAAAGACATCAGCAATCCAGAAAGTACGTAAGTTAAGACGTGCAGTTTGGATTCTGTATCCGTCTTCAGGTGGAACCTACTCAGTTCGGCCCAATCGATACAGCTAGTCCCTATCTCCGGGCACAAGCACCAACACAAGAGGGGGTATATATACCAAGCACAGCATGAACCATCTGCGAGAGTTAAGCCAAATATTAAGACTGAGCAGATTTCACTTGAAAACGAGTCTCCGAAACGTTGTTTTATATAAAAACAGGACGATGGATGACGTCCAGAAACACAATNTATCTGCGAGAGTTAAGCCAAATACAGTAGAACTTGGTTATAACGTCATCAAAGGGACCTAAAAATAGTGTCGTTATAAACGAATGTCGTTGTAACCGAAATGGGCACTTCCACAGTAGCCTTATGTTAGTCACGTAAAAATCTACCAAAAACCGAGTTAAAATGTTGCATTTTTTAGTGAAATACGTAGTTAAGTACAGACTAACGTAACATTAACGTGGAATTGCCCAAATGTGTAATATCAAAGACATATTACAGCGCTTTTCACTGACAATACACACCGCACTAATACTGTATATTAAAGGTAGGCCTACTCACCAAATTACAGTAGATTACATCAATTGTTGTGCCTTACTGTACCTAGATACGAGTACAGTAATCAGTTATCTTCATCTGTTTCCTGTTACTTGCCCAATACACACTTTCTAAATTACGTTCAATGTCCATATCAGAGAAATTCAGGAATGAAAATGACGTTACATACGAGGTTGATGCATTTGTGCATGTCGTACTAAGCAAGGTATAAAACGGTTGCTTTATGAGGAAGTAGTTCGTACCATTGAATATTTGACGCAATAGACAAGGTGTCGCAGAAACCGATGTTGCTATAACCAAGTTTTACTGTATTAAGACTGAGCAGATTTCACTTGAAAACGAGTCTCCGAAACGTTCTGTTTTATATAAAAACAGGACGATGGATGACGTCCAGAAACACAATAACTGTAATCGTCACAAACTTTCTTATCTTACTTACGATATAAAGCAGATGAAAAGAAATAAAACCGGATAAGCCACCAGGGTAGAATGACCGATGAAAAGATACCGAAACAAATTCTACAGTACAAACTAAAAGGACGCTGAGCCTGAGGAAAACTTAAGAAAAGCTGGGATGGGCGCCTGATGTCGGAACAGGCTTGACTTCCTACACCATAACATTCCTTTGTGGTAACTTTGTGTGCTTCATCGGCAGCCAGACTGCACGGCGCCTGACGCCCTGATGATTAGTGAATATGATCCTATACCGGCAAATACCTGGAGGGACTGAGGAATACTACGAAACAAGTTGGTCCGGGTGGGGCACGCGGTAGCGTAGTTGCTTGAGGAACTGTGCTACAAGCCGGAAGGTCGCAGGTACAAGTCCCAATAAGGCCACTGGATTATTCAATTTACCTAATCCTTCCAGCCGCACTATGGCCCTGGGGTCGACTCAGCCTCTAACATAAATGAGTACCAGGAATATTCTCGGAATGTTCTTAGGGGTAAAGGGCGGCCGGCGCGTAAGGCTCACAACCTTGCCGCCATCTGTGAGCCGATTGTCTAGAAAATGTGGGAACCTCAACATCTCGCAACCCTATGGGTCTCCACGGCCTGTTTCAGGGATAGCTTTACTTTACTTCTTTTACTTTACCTCAGTCCGCGTAGCTTGTGACCCATCCGACATTCCGACCGGGAACCTAGCGAATGCAAGTCTAGTGGGCCGCGGCGGCCCGGGTTCGTTCCCAGGTAAGGTCAAGTGGGATTTGTGACGGACTCAATGTCACTGGGACAGGTTAGCTCCAAGTATTTCGGTCTCCTCTACAGCGACGTCACTTAGTCTCGATACTGAGGCATCGTTACCACGCTTACCGAGAAGAGCTGATCGCCTGCGTACTGAGTGTCTGATAGGATACAGACTTCACATGGTCTAGATACTGAGGCATCGTTACCACGCTTACCGAGAAGAGCTGATCGCCTGCGTACTGAGTGTCTGATAGGATACAGACTTCACATGGTCTAGATACTGAGGCATCGTTACCACGCTTACCGAGAAGAGCTGATCGCCTGCGTACTGAGTGTTTGATACGATACAGGCGTCACATGGTCTAGATACTGAGGCATCGTTACCACGCTTACCGAGAAGAGCTGATCGGCTGCGTACTGAGTGTTTGATACGATACAGGCGTCACATGGTCTAGATACTGAGGCATCGTTACCACGCTTACCGAGAAGAGCTGATCGGCTGCGTACTGAATGTATGATACGATACAAACATCACAGCAATGCTTCTACTGCCGCGGGAATGATACACAGACACAAACGTCAAGGTGGTTGAGGCTGCAACCCGAAAGGTCGTGGGTACGATCCCCGATGTCACTACATTTTTCAATCGGCCTAATCCTTCCAGCCGCACTTCGGCCTTGGGAGTCGACTCAGCCTCTAACAGAAATGAGGACCAGGAGTGTTTCTGCGGGTAAAGGGAGGCCTTCCGCGGCATAAGGCTGACAACCTCAACGCAATCGGTGAGCCGATTGTCTAGAAAATGTGGGAAGTCTCACAACCCTATGGGACTTCACGGCCTGTTACTGGGATAGCATACATTTTTTTATTAAAACACTTCGATAAACGTCTTTCTTATTAAGTACTATAAGCCCTATGCACAGCGCACTCCACTGGAGACCTACGGACTTCATGAGAAGTCGCCACAGAGTCCAGACACAGCGCAGAGGGATTTTGGTTTAAAATTAATATTTTCTGTACTAAATTAAATCAGGGGACACAGGCCTAAGAGCAAGCTTACATAAACTTATATTTTGTCTTTAATTAAACTGGCTGAATCTGCAGTCACGGACAGCTGATAACGGGCTGTCCTCCAGACTATTGGCTCGTTCGACAAACATCCATCACATTAGTCTAGACTCCAAATCGTCAAGCTGTAGTACTACACAGCAGCATCCTACTGCACATCACGTTGCTGGCTCCACCGCCTCACGTGCAACGCGTCTTTCCATACAATTAAAAGTTTTACGCATCACACAGCTCTATACAAGTTTTGCACTCGTAAAAAGACACACAGCATGACAGAACAGGAAGAACAACCCATCAATTCTAGTGCACATGCGCACAGAGTGGATAACCAAAGCCATGATAAGAGAAACACATTTGTTATACAAAACTATAATTTTGCCTGTGGTTCTGTATGGGTGTGAAAATTGGTCTCTGACATGAAGGGAGGAACATAGACTGAGGGCATTTGAGAACGGTGTTGAGGAGAATATTTGGACCAAAGAGAGATGAAGTGACAGGAAATTGGAGAAAACTGCATAATGAGGAGCTTCATAACTTGTACTCTTCTCCAAGTATAATTAGAATGATAAATTCATGAAGGATCCGGTGGGCAGGGCATGTAGCACGAATGGAGGAGAAGAGGAATGCGTATAGGATATTGGTGGGAAAGCCAGAAGGAAAGAGACCATTGGGAAGACCCAGACGTAGGTGGGTGTACAATATTAAAATGGATCTTAGAGGGATAGGATGGTATGGATTGGATTGGATTGATCTGGCGCAGGATAGGGACCAGTGGAGGGCTCTTGTCAACACGGTAATGAACCTTCGGGTTCCATAAAATGCTGGGACGTTCCTGAGTAGCTGCAGAATTGGCGGCTGCTCGAGAAGGGCTCAGCTCCGTGAGTAAGCAAGTTCTGCGAACAGCTTCCAGCACGTGTTACAGGCGAGACGGTGACACCAGCAACACGTGATGCCGGCGAATGACGTACTGTATTTAGCAAGAAGAGATCGTGGCTTAATCGAGGCACCACCGAGGAACTTTTTTGAGAGAGACTGAGTAAAATAACGAAAACCGTCAGTCAGACTACAGAGCCAGAGCCTAACCGCAGCTTTACCGGGCTCGGTAAAACGTAAAGTTTTCCTTGTGCTTAACTAATCAAGCACTATGCCATGAAAACATACGGGGAAGTGGAGGTACAACTCCACGATTCTTGGACCTCGGCAATATACGGAGGTAAGTAGTCAGCTTCAAGCATAGTTGCTTTAACCGCAGGGGAAAAGCCCCCAGTACCCTTTGGATAGGAACCCCTATGAAGACTGTGGAGTAAATAAAAACATCTTTCCCCTGCCGGGTATCGAACCCAGGGACGTTCAGCCCGCCACTATACCGACTGAGGTACTCCGGCTCTTCTACTTAATCATTAACAAAAATATGAGGCAGTGCTACAGCGTCTCTGCAAGGGGTATTTCGGGTGTGTTTGGAACGGTGACTACAGCAGAATCAAGTCAGCATTTGCTACATGCTACCCCGTAGTAAAAAAAGGTGGAAGTTGGGGAGTATAGGGGAGTGGACGTATAGACCCACGTTTTCTTGACCTCGGCACTGGTTGCAGGTGAGTGGTCAGCATCACGCCCCGGCCGCTTTACCCCGGGTACCCATTTGATAGGAGGTTGGGTGGACCCCAGAACCGGTCTGGACGACATGGAGAGGTGAAAATTCTTGACCCCACCGGGATTCGAACTACGAAACCTTAGGTCGTCCAGCTCGTAGCCAGCCGCTATACCGACTGCGTTATCCCGGCTCACCCCGTTGTAAAAATTATACAAAACAAGGAATATATAAATAAATTACAGAATTAAAAACAGCAAACAGAAAATTAAAAAGCTCTCCAGGCAAAACATTTTTCTCGCCGAAACTAAATACACATGGAACTTCCCCAGGGCCGTCCCAGAACAAAACTAGACTAGAACTAACACAAGGGAAATGCCAAAAATAAAACCAACAGCAAATTAAACAACCTCCTTCCTGATTCTGTTCACGTTTGTGTACAAACCCCAACTGCAACATGCCAAGGTATTTACATCACACCTGCAAGCCTTCCCGAGCTTTATCCTCACTCCTTGTCGGCCATTTAACGAAGCTGCCACGCAAGGAAGCCGGGATAGCTGTCGGTATACACGTAGCGACTAGCTACGGACGCGACGACCGAGGGGTCGGGGTTCGATTTCCGGTAGGGTCGGAAATTCTCTATTCTCCGCGTCTTCCAAACCGGCTCTGAGGCCCACCCAGACTGGGGCTCGTTCCCCGTGGGTAAAGCTATCGAGGAGTGAACCTGACCACTCACCTCCAGCTAGTGCAGGTCAAGAAAACGTGGAGCTATACATTCACTCCCCCATACGCCTTCATCGCGTACCACTTAATTAGTTAACCACAGGGTCTTTACCTTGCCTCAGGATGGAAGGAAGGGCGGCAGTGGCCTAACTGATAAATTCCTGAACGGCCAGGGGAAACCCATGAAAACCTCAGTGTCCAGAGTAGGTGTCGGGGCCAAGATTCGAACTGGGCACCTGCAATGGAAAACATTACCGCTGCACTCAGACTGCACGGTATGAAGACGTATGGGGGAGTGGAGATATAGCTCCACGAATCTAGACCTCGGCACTGGACCCGCCCCCAGCGGAAACAGCGCCCGGTAGCCACTGTATAGAACACTGGGTGAGGCTGTGGCCGTTGTGGAAAACAGAATACTCCCCTGTCCCTGTCGGGGTTACAATACCCGTTTCCAAACAATAAATTCAATGTGTCCCACTTCAAAAGGGTGAATTATTTGAACCTGCTGTCTGTCACACACACACACACACACACACACACCTTGTCCAACGACTGAGCCTGGTGAATGATATCGCGTTTTAGCGTGTAGAAACACGTTTCCGCGGCAACGAAAACGAATGCAACAAGAGGTACTGTTGGAAGCTTGTGTTTTCTACTCGGTTCGCGCAAAAGGGGCTATAAGGTGGGCAAATGAAGCAATAAGGGACGGACCCTGTGTGGAGGCGGGGTCGAATACCTCCACTGTGACCCTGCGAGTAGTAGGAGGCGACGAAAAGGGAAGTCTCAAATCTGAGACAGTAAAATGTGGTCGCGAGTCCGAAGAGACTCGGACCCGAGAGAGACTGCACTGGCAAGGGTCAGCAGCATATATAAAAGAGAGAACCGCCCTCTCGTCAAAGACGGCGCCCCACAGAAGCAAGACCGTAACTGTCAAACGGTAATAATTAATATCTGGTCATGAGCCCCAGATTGGGCTCGACACCAAGACTCACTGACTGACCGACCGTCAGTCGCAATGTGACTTTTACTTTGACAATAAGGGACGGGGGTCGAATACCTCCATCGTGACCCTGCGAGTCGTAGGGGGCGACGAAAAGGGAAGTCTCACATCTGAGACGGTAAAATATGGTCGCGAATCCCAAGGGACTCGGACCCGAGAAAGATTGCGCTGGCAAGGGCCAGCAGCATATACAAAAGACAGACCCGTCCTCTTGTCAGAGAGGGCTCCCCACAGAAACAAGACCGTAACTGTCAAATGGTAATAAGTAATATCTGGTCATGAGTCCCAGATTGGGTTCGACACCAAGATTTTGTGACTTAAGACTTTGACAATAAGGGACAGAACTCAAGTTCATCAAGTGGGGTCGAATACCTTCACCGTAGCCCTGTGAGTCATAGGAGGCGATTAAAAGTGAACCCAGTTCCTGGGGGTATAACTGAGGCATGTGTACCTGGGACATAAATACGGGGCCCTGCCCCTCCAGGTTGGGGGAGTCTCGAATCTGAGACAATAAAATGTGAACCTCCCCCTTTCCCTTCTTCTCTCTAATGCTACTCACTACGAGAGCCGTGAAGAGGGAAGTAGCAGCCCATCGCCGCTGGCTCTATTGCTCTGTTCGCACGCTCCCCGAGATAGACGTGGGGTTTCCAAGCTATGTGGAGAAGCTACAGTGATATGTTGGCCTCAGAAAACAACATAGAAAATTTAATAACAAAATAAATAAATTACAGACATAATAAAGAAACACATAATCCTGGCAGAACACGGGGTACAACAACCCAATACACGATTGCTAAGCAATCTCTCGTCGCCAGAACTTGCGACGCAAAATAAACCAACTCGTCCCAGTTTCCAACTTCCCTTGGGTTTTGAATGGGTTACCCCCTAGCAAACACAAATAATACAGATGCAGGTAAATACAAAATGATAACACGCATCGCAACCGTCCTACCCAACGGCTTGCGATGCGGGCAGCCTTACTTTACCAGCCCGCCAGATACTAAACCAAATTTTTAAGTACCCCAGCCGAAATGGAATTTCCAACAACGATCCCTGCTATCTGGTAATCGCCTTCTCCGGTCAACGTCGTCCGACAGACTGCACAGTACGTCTATCCTCGTTCCGAGACTAGGAAGTGGGAAGGGGACACTAGTACCTCAACATTATTAGGGGTGGGGATCGATTCCGGGAATGGCAGCCGCCATGACGTCACGCCGAGAGCGAGCTTACCTTCAGCACTTCTCAAATGTGGTCATGAGTCCGCAGGACTAAGAATTGAGAATGCCTGCGCTGGCGAGTACCTGAAGCAACTGTAAACGGCAGACCCATCCTCTCGTCAGAGGATATTATATAAGGCATATAACCGCAAGTGTTCACTTGGAAAATAAAAATTGTGGTCGTGGTTCTCGAGGGGCTTGTCGCCAAGACGAACTGATTAGCGGTAAACCGTCAGTCGTAAAGTAACTCTGACTGCATATGGGACAGTTGAAAGGGGGGCCGTAGTCCAGATAGGACTTGAACACGGAAGTTGAGGAATAGCCATTGCTGGAAGCCGTTACCACGAAACGTCTAGTGAACACACTGCAGACTGTCCTGCAATGATTTGTAAAGTCTGGAAATAGGCGCTAGTGTTATAGTTACTTGTAGTTATGGCCTGTAAGTGGTCAACAAACCCAATTATCCAAAACCTCGTCTACTGTCACCCCTAAACCGGGACAATACATACTGAAGATTACAGTCACCCAGGATGTGATGCTGTGCAGTTTTGCAGTTGCTTACTGTCATCTTGGAGAATAGTACTACCTCCATTATCAGGATAAAGTGTGGAAATGAAGTGGAAAGAAGGTGGGACGGGAGAGGGGCCCTGAGCGACCAACATAACTTTCTCCACGCTCGGACTTACTATTCCACTATGAAGATGGAGGCAGCACGAAACTTCGAATCGTTGGTAAACATCTACCAGTCCGCCATACTGTGTTGGATGTGAAGTTCCCAGGGATGTTATGAAGTCAGGTAACAGTGCAGTGTAGCGGAGCAACCTACTGCCTCCATCTACGGTAATACCGTGTCTCACGGTGTTGTCGCTTGCAGATTTACTTATACTTTTTCTTCAACCCTGAAGAGGGGGGCGATACGTTCCTCCGAAACGTCGGTTAACACCACATATACACGGTGCCAAATCCCAGAAGACTGCTTTCTTCAAAATGTGGGAGGTTTGAATGGAACAGCCTAAATGCTACTAAGCAACGTCACAAAGTCGCTGCCGCGAGAACGTCTGATCTCGCGTGTTTCGCCGTTTATACTCGTATACTTCATAAGTCTGCAGAATTGAAGATGATAACAGTTAAGTCAGTGGTCAATGCCATCAACCCTTCGCAGGACTGTGGTGTCTCCAACGTGACGTAACGGTCAGTAACCTGATATTTCCGCCAAGTGAATACATGGCTTGGTCTGCTTTCCACTGGCTGACTTTGGCAACAAAATCGTGCCTGTTTTCTAGAGGGCGGCCGTTACGACGCTGTCACTACACGGACTATATACGGCGTCGAATGGCTGAATTACATGAATGACGAATTGCAGTTGACTGGGAAGGAAGAGATAGTGGCGTAATTTCAGTTCCCATTCTGGTATTTGCCTGGAAGGGCTGAGGAAAAGCTTTAAAACCCTCAGTCGTAACAGTCAGTATCCCGGTCGAGGTTCGAACCGAGCATCTGTGGAATACGAGTCTAGACAGTTACCGCTATGCCAGCCTGCTCGGACTCACAATACAAAGATATGATGCAGCACATAGGCTGCCGCGTGCCTAGTCACCGCGGCGCGGCGCGTCCTTGAGTTGCCTCCACATATGGAATGGTGCGTGCGAATATACTGAATAAGGGAGTCGCGGACAGCCGACAAGATGTAGTCCTCCAGCTATTGTTACGAAACGTCACATAGGGCCATGGATTTGGGAGGATTCTTTGAATAAACTACCTGACATTAGGGGAGGAACACAGACTGAGGGTGTTTGAGAACAGGGCGCTGAGAATATTTGGACGGAAGAGAGATGCAGTGATGGTAGGTTGGAGAAAACTGCATAATACTCATCGCCAAGTATAATTAGAATGATAAAGTCAAGGAGGATGAGATAGGCAGGGCATGTGGCACGAATTGGGAGAAGAGGAATGCATACAGGATTTCGGTGGGAAAGCCAGAAAGAATGACGCCACTATGAAGACCTAGCCGTAGGTGTATATATAATATTAAGATTAATCTTAAAGCCAGGTAGGATGGGGTGATATAGACTGGATTGATCTGGCTCAGGATATTGACCACTGGAGGGTTCTTTTGAAAACGGTAAGGAACCTTCAGGGTCCATAAAATGTTGCCAGCCAGTAAGGGCAAGAGCCTTCAGCTAAGAGTAGTAACGAGAATCCCCATTGTTAAAACCTCCACCAAGCACCGAGTAGTGCAGGAGTTGCTGATAGATTCTGTAGACGAATGAAGGCGTTAAATCATTACCAGTTCAACGAATTTACTAATCTATAAAGCCTGTGTTTAGTAACTAACCCACGACAATGTGTTAACATAAAAAAATCAGGTCTGGGTTCAAAAAATATTGATTTATAATCATAAACAGAACCAGTCCACCTACAACTAATAATAAAAAATTAACAAAACACGGTGTAAATACCTTGATTATTTTATCACCACTGTGCAAGCCTGCCCTCTCCGCTGCGCCACCTGTGAAAAATGTGCAGAAAAACACCAACTATAAACAAAAACATTAAAACAGAAATGTGAATCAATCCAAAACTACAATCTACACTATGTGCACAGACCTACTCATACCCCGACATACTTCCAAAAAGAAACAGCCAAAATGGAACAAATGGATTTTAGGTTTCTGCCCGTCACCAGTAGTCAAATCTGGCTTCAATTACCCAGCACACAAGCAAGTACAGAGGTTTCGGTTTAAATCCCATATAGGCCTAATAAATGAAAACATCTGACACAGACAATTTGCACGGTAGGCTTGGAACATGTCACAGCCAACACTTAACTTCTGAATCTTTGCCTGACAAGACGGAGTACACACTACAGCAATGTGCGATTACGGTGCAAATATTTTATTCAGCTGACAGCGTGACTGAAGTCAGTGCCACATAATGGGGCTCGACCAATTCCGGATGCATTTCAGTCGGTGATCGTGTTACCTAGAACCACTTTCCCCAATATTTTCGCTACAAACGGTCTTGCCCAGTTTTCTCCCAACCCAAACCCCTGCGACTACTTCTTACAGGGTGCAGCTGAAATATAATGCGAACAGAAACCATCCCCAAACAGACCGTGAGCTGAAGGAAGATACTTCATGTTGCCATCAGAATCGTTGCACACACTACAAACTGAGTAAAAATGTGAAGGTGTATGTATGTGGACATGGATGTATACATTCGTGCATTCATCTCTGAACTAGGTGGTGAGTGGTCAGTTTCACGCCCCGGCCGCTTTACCCTCGGGGAAAAAGCCCAGGTATCCACTGGATAGGAGGCTGGGTGGGATCGTTCTTGATGACACGGAGAGGAGAAAAATCTTACCCGTATTGGGAGTCGAACTCCGACCACTGGGCCGTCCAGCCCGTAGCTAATCGCTACACCGATTCAGCTATCCCGGCTGCTCTCTAAACTGAGTAGTGATCAATTTTCAATGTCTGGTATAAATGGTCTTGGATGCTGGTAGGTCACATATTGAACATGTGGTTGACTTGACACATTCATCTCCCAAGGCCACTGTGCTAATCAGCGCAAAATTAATTCATCGGGATTCACACAGCCGTCCCCTTGGTTCTGAGATGCATGGCACAAATGTTTTGGAGAAATACAGAGTCCTGAAATAAGCCAACTTGAAAGAAAGGTTGGTTGGAGTCAGGGAATTCACTCGCATGCCCCAAACATAATTACAAACACTACGCAATAACTTTCTAATGAAAACAAAACTTTGCAAATACTGTGTACTTCGTGCCACTGTCCCACTGCATGCCATTTCCTTCAGTCTGTGATCCAACCCTCGCCCCCAACACCTTGCCGTGCCACGTTCCCGGTAACCTTCGCAAACACGAACTGCTATGTCGGCCTGGAGGGACGGCAACCCTCTCCTCTTCTAGTCGGTGCATTACTGCGTAATTTAGAATAAGTTCATTCGAGACCTTCTACGACCCAGATCGTCCTGTATACAAGAAGTGATGTATATTCATGAACAACGAGAAGCAAAGCACCCTGATGGCCCAACAGAAACTGTAAAACGTAAAATTGTCCCTGTGCTTAACTAATTAAGCACTACGCCATGAAGTAGTATGGGGGATGGACAAAAATAAGGAAACATCCAACAAAAAACACATTACCGTGACTAATATGGTGTAGGAAAACCTCTGGCTTGCAGAACTGCTCGCAGTCTCCTTGGAATGGATAAATAGAGGTCCTGTATGATTTGCAAGGGAATCTTGTACCATTTTTCCTGCAAAACATTGGCAAGTTCTGTTAACGATGATTGAGGTGGATAGCGCGCACGCAGATTGCTCTCCAAAACAGACCACAAAGACTCAATAATATTGATATCTGGCGATTGTGGGGCCATAGCAGACGTGACACTTCGTGTTCAGAAAACCAGTCCTGGACGATGTGAGCTGTGTGAACACGGGCATTGTCGTCTTGGTAAATGGCATCACCTTTGGGAAACAAAAGTTTGCACCATGGGATGGACCTGGTCGCCCAGAATGGTCACATAGTCGTTGGCAGTGACGTGACCTTGCAGGGTAATGATGGGTCCGACAGAATACCGCGATATGGCTGCCCATACCATGATCGAACCCCCTCCATGTTTCACTCTTGGCAGCAAACAATATGGATCGTAAGCTTGGGATGGCGTTCTCCAGGTGTAAACTCGGCCAGAAGTCGGAAACTGTATGAAGGTGAACTCATCCGACCAAATGACAGTCTTTCCATTGCTCCACAATCCAGGTTTTATGACTTCGGCACCACATTCTCATCTTAGTGGCATTTTTATCACTGATGAGTGGCTTTGGAATTGCAGCTAGTCCAGAAATACCCTGCTTGTGGAGTTCCCTTCGTACTGTTTTGGTGCTGACAGGGTTTGTGAGCGTGACATTCAGTTCAGCAGTCACTTTTCCTGCTGCAGTCTTCTTATTTTTCGTCACAATCCTACCCACTGTTCGTCTGTTTCGATCACTCAACACACATTTCCGTCCACGCTGGTGTTTATCAAATGCGGGTTTTCCAGTCCTCCTGTATGCGGTCATAACCTTGCATACTGTGCCTCGCGAAACACCAAAAACCTCGGCTACCTTGGTTACGGAAGCACCTACCATATGGGTCCCAATAATTTGCCCGCGTTCGCATTCTGCTATCTCTGACATGATGCACTAAAAACTGCACAGGACACTGTCTCGACAACAAATGAACCTTGCAACGTATTGCGGAGGGTGTACAGGTAGTGGTATTGGGCAGATACGGCAGTGTCACCTACAAACGTCGCTAAAATAAACACTTCAATTCAGGCATGCATTACACGAGGTGTTTCCATATTTTTGTATATATCCACGTTGACCTTGGCACTAGTTGGAGGTGAGCGGTGAGCTTCACGACCCGGCTGTTTTACCCCAGGGTTAAAGAGTCCTCGGTACACACTGAACACGAGGCCTGGCGGTCCCCAGAGCTGGTCTGGACGTCGTGGAGAAGAGAGAATTCTTGACCTTACTGGGCCTCGAACTCCGACCCCTCTATCGGCCAGCCCATAGCCAATCGCCATACCGACTTCGCTATCCCAGTTCCCAACACGAACTTCAGTCCCTGAAAAAAGAAACTAGTCCAGGACTGGAAGAAGAAATAGTGAGGAAGACCACTTTCACAGGGCACGGAAAGAGAAGCAATGAGCAGTCTTCTCACAAAGCGGAGACGGAAGGGAAATGAAATCAAGAATGAGAACCTTTTCGGAGTCACAGAACGGAAGAGAAGGTGATTTATCGCGATCTCATTAAGGTTTCCCCTGAATATGGAGGCAGTACGTTCTTTCGAAACACTGGAACCACGTGCCAGACCCAAAAGGCCATAATTCGGATACAGATCCCAGACAGCCTGTGCTTTCCGTTTCGGAAGAGTTTCTGGAAGTATGTCGCTGGTTTGACAAAATAAACAAAAACAACAAACGTGACAAACATCGACTTACCTTCCTTTACTGACTGCACATACACAGGTTTATCCCCAGACACTTTCATTCCATAGCCAGTTTCATCCTTATAAACTATGACAGTCACAGCCGGAATGTGGTGAGGCTGAACTGTGACTCCGCTACCACCGTCCACCTGTGGATTCACCGAAACTGGTCTCGAACTCGGGGTCCTGCGCAGAGACGGGCCGTTCGCGACACCACTGCCCCCAGTCGGCCTGAAACAAACATTGGCTTGGTGAACACAACACACTTCACGTTCAATTTCCAACTAAGGTTCTCACTGCGGCTAGACACGGGGATGGGATTCATCACTAAATTTACTGAACACCCGAGACTCGTAACTACAGGTAACTACATCACTCTAACGTGCTCAGTTTGTTATGTCTCCATTAGTCGTTGCTAGCTAGCGGTTTCTAGCAATGGATATTATTATTCTTCCGTACTCACGGTCAACCACCACCTCTGACTGCTCACTCAACAACTAACTGGTAACAGCCGACTTCCGACTCGCTAACTTAGCATAGCTGTAAACTGCTGGTCCTCGCCAGCACAGCCGTTCTTGGATTCGGGCACCATCAGGACACGTGACTAAACTGCTCGTTCCCATACTGTCTCCGCTTCGGCGAGAGGAGGGGACTGTGTTTCTGGGTAGGAACCCGCACTCACGCAGTGTCAAGGTGAGGGCACTTACACTACAGGGACACCACATACGCCTTGTCACTTCAGTGAATGCATGACATTTATATAAGATATACACAGGACATCCGTCGATATAGACTTGAGCAGCAGGTTATGTCTTAACGCTTTACGGACTCTCTCCTGCAAATCAAGTAATTATAGGAAAGTAATAATTAAGGCGAAGTGAAGATGTGAGAGAAATCATCCAAAAATGCAGTGAAGTGAAGTGAAGTGAAGTGAAGTGAAGTGAAGTGAAGTGAAGTGAAGTGAAGTATTTTAAGGATGTGAGGGGTACGTGAGTGCACTGAACTCGAATGAAGTGAAGGCCATGGCGAAATGTGGGCGCATCAGTTCACAACATCACGTATTTCATTACTGATACTGTTTAGTGTATAGCATACTTATTTTTTATTAATATTAATTTATTTAATTGTAGTTGTAATTGTATTTGTTGTAGGTGTAATCGTATTAGCATTGTATTCATTTTGTGTCGTGTCCTTTATTGCTTGTGTAATTTTGTGTGCTGCATTGAGTGTGGTACGTCATTTTGTGTGATGTGTGCTATTTGTGTATGTCTTAGTTGTAGTATCACTACCACTGGGTAAAACCCCATTTGCAGTTTAAATAAAAGAAATAATAATAATAACTTAACGACTCCCAAACGGCAGACACTTATACTCGTACGGTCACAAGCCTGACCGCCGACATGTTTAAACCATTTACACTTCCTATGAATAATTTCTCCCTGTCCAACTACACGTACATTTTCATAAGGATGATTGTGGGCGACTTCTGCCTGTTTCCTGTATAATCCTGTTATGTAATCGTGCCCGTTCTACAATTAGTATACCATTAGTATTTGTACTGCATTCGAAATTACTGTCACTGTCTGACTGTTAGGTGGCTGAGTTGGTTATGACTTGACTACAATTATTTTGGGCGGATCTTTAATTTCATGCTATATCACATCTTTCTATGTTTTCTATGTCTATGTGATGTATGCCTTACATTTCTACTTACAGAGGACTTCTCTTTACATTCTCCACTAATTGTGTGAGAATATCTTCTGGCATGTCCTATACTTCATCATGATACCATTTGGCAAAAGGATGTTATTTTTAGTTCTGCTCCTTCGACACACACTCGCTCGGACATTTCCACGACACACGGATTCACTTGCCTCCAGCGCCGCCTTCTTCAGGGAAGAATATCTACGATTGGAGAACGTGCCCCTCGTTTCAAAGGTGTACTCGATTGATTTTAAATAAAGCCTCTGTGTCTGTGAACACCCTGGATGTGTTCTTT
The DNA here is from genome assembly GCF_002891405.2 of Cryptotermes secundus. Lineage (NCBI taxonomy): Eukaryota > Metazoa > Arthropoda > Insecta > Blattodea > Kalotermitidae > Cryptotermes > Cryptotermes secundus. The sequence goes on from NW_019734309.1 coordinate 610,635, forward strand.
AAGGTCGGATGCTGCTGCATATATCCACTGTTAAGTGCCTTTAGGCAGAGGAAGCATTGTGGCTCTTGCAGACCGCAGTCATCAGAACACCCCATAAAAAGCGAAAATGCGCATATGTGCGAAGTGGGTCACAAGCGCCCTAAGAGAACCTGGTTCTACCGTGCCTCATAAAACAAACGATTGTTACACAGGACTCAGGACTACACGTCTAAACAAAAAGTAAACTAACATAACTGCAATAACAATAATAATAATTAACCAATACTCGTCTGATTTTAACTAATTTAAATTATCCCAGTTTTATTTGATCAAAACCAATGTACCTATAAAAAGCAATTTTAATGTTAAAAAAAAAGGTAAAGCTATCCATGTAACAGGCCGTGGAGGCCCATAGGGTTGAAAGACGTCGAGGCTCCCACATTTCCTAGACAATCGGCTCACAGCTGGCGGTGAGGCTGTCAGCCTTACGCNGAGAGACGTCGAGGCTCCCATATTTCATAGACAATCGGCTCACAGCTGGCGGTGAGGCTGTCAGCCTTACGCGCCTGCCGGCAGGAAGATTCCTGGTACCGATTTCTGTTACCCACGGCCACAGTGCTGCTGAAAGGATTAGGTCAGCTGAAAGATTCAATGGCCTCACTTGAAATCGAACCCGCGATCTTCCGGCTTGTAGCACAGTACCTCAACCAACTAAGCATACACGGTGCCAAATCCCAGAAGACTGCTTTCTTCTAAGCCATGCCTCCATCATCATCTGGTCTTATAGTAACAACCCGAGATTATGTTGGATTTGCGGTTGTCACGGCAGTAAAGTGTTCGCTAAACGCAGTCCCCGTTACCGCTGCTTCGTTATTACGCTGATGCGACACCAAAGCCCCAAACGTCGTCTTATTGTGTCACTGTTCCCAAGAAAATGGTCCACGAGAAGGCCCAAGCACTACGCCATGAATACGTATGGGGGAGTGGATGTATACACCCACGCTTTCTTAACCTCGGCACTATGTGGAGGTTACTCGCCCAAATGTTAATGGGACCGGGCTGTCATCCACCTCCCGCTCGCGTCACCTTTGTCCACACGTGAATACAACACAGCATACCAAATATTAAACAAACATTATTGTAGTTTATAATTGTATGAATATAGGACAAGTTCGCTCAGGGCTGTGGCAGAAGAAATCTTAAACTATAAGTTAGATTTAGCGGGGGTACAAGAGGTCAGATGGGACTGAGGGGGCATCGCATCAGCAGGCGAATATACGTAGTGCAATCCAAAAGTTCCCGAAATATATTAATAAGAACTATTACATCTTACCTAGATCTTATTCTGCACCATCACCTTCAAAGTAGTCCCCTTGGGAGCGCATACACCGATCCCAGCGTTTCTGCCACTTTTCAAATGCATCCTGAAAGTCTTTCTTTGTTAGGGTGTTTAGTACCGTCTGCGTTCCCGCTTGAATTTCCTCAACTCAAATCTTCGCCCCTTCAACTTGATTTTCATCTTGGGGAAGAGAAAGAAGTCGCATGGAGCTAAGTCTGGCGAGTACGGTGGGTGGGGAACAACTGCCATCTTGTTTTTAGCCAAAAATTCCTGCATAATGTAAGCCATATGCGGTCGTGCGTTGTCATGGTGGAGTACCCAGTTGTTCGTGTGCCACTTCTCTGGACGTTTTCTCCTCATGTCCTCCCTCACACGCCTTAGGACATCACGATAGAACTCTTTATTGACTGTCTGACCAGGAGGGACGAACTCCTTATGAACAATCCTGTCAATATCAAAAAAACAGATCAACATGGACTTAATGTTGCTCTTGACTTGTCGAGCTTTTTTTGGCCGAGGTGAAGAAGGGCTCTTCCATTGCGATGATTGCTGCTTGCTTTCAGGGTTGTAGCCACAAACCCAACTTTCATCACCAGTGACAACCTTCGACAGAAAGTTTGGATCCTCTTGAAGCTGTTGCTGAAGTTCCCTGCAGACTTCCAAGCGATGCTGCTTCTGTTCATTTTGCAGCAGTCGTGGCACAATCTTCGCCGCAATCCTCCTCATGTTCAGTTCCTCTGATAAAATTCGTTGACATGTACCATAACTTAGTCCCAAGGTGTTACAGAGGTCTTGGCTGATCAGTCTGCGATCTTGCAGAATCAGATACCTAACTTTCGCGACATTTTCTGGTGTTTTGTCCGTTGACGGCCGTCCCTAACGATCGTCATCATCAGTCAAAGTTCGGCCATTTTTAAAACGCTTATACCAGTTGTAGGTTTGTGTCTGGCCTAAACTGTTTTCACTAAAAGCTTGCTTCAACATTTGTTGCGTTTATGCAGCGGTTTTCCCAAGTTCGAAACAAAACTTTATACAGACACGCTGCTCTCTCAGGTCAGCCATCGCAAAACCGCAAATTCACGGAAACACAACAATGGAAATACGTTCACCAACAATAAACCAACCACTCAACTCGACGCCGCTTGCCACACCGATTCAAGAAGTATGTGTGAGGAGACACCTAGCGGTATTTCGATGTACTCATAACCATTCGCGCGCAAAATTCAAATTTCGGAAACTTTTGGATTGCCCCACGTACATTTTTCTATGGAAAATGGAATGAAAATCATGAATTAGATACAGGTTTTTTCATACATAAGAGAATCGTATCAGCAGTTAAGAGGGTAGAGTTCGTTAGTGATAGGATATCATATATAATACTAAAAGGTCGCTGGTGTGATATCATCGTTATGAATGTTCACGCCCCAACAGAAGATAAAACTGATGACACAAAGAATAGATTCTATGAAGAACTAGAACATAATGTGAGTAAGTAAAGGTATCCCTGTAACAGGATGTGGATGCTTATAAGGTTCTGAGACGTTGAGGTTCCCACATTTTCTAGACAATCGGCCCATTGATGGCGGTAAGGTTGTCAACCCTACGCGCCTGCCGCCCTTTACCCCCAAGAATATTCCTGGTACTCATTTCTGTTAAGAGGCAGAGTAGGCCGCGCCATAGCTCAAGCGATTAGTCGCCGGCTTCCCACAGCGGCGGCCCGGGTTTGATCAAGTGGGATTTGTGGTGAACATAGTGGCGCTGGGGCGGGTTTTCTCCGAGTACTTCAGTTTCCCCGGCCAATCTTCATTCCACCAATTTCTCCANGTTATGAATGTTCACGCCCCAACAGAGGGCAAAATTTATGATATGAAAGAATGGCTCTATGAAGAACTAGAAAGTGTATTCGATAAATTCTCAGAGTACCATATAATAATTTCTCCAAGTATAATTAG
>NW_019734309.1:614167-658394 GCF_002891405.2 Cryptotermes secundus
GACCAGAAGACGAGGAAGAAGACGTAAGAAGATGCTGGATGACCTTGGGGACAGAAGAGGATATTTTCATTTGAAGGAGAAAGCTCTAGATCGCATCAAGTGGAGGAACTGTTTTGGAAGAGACTGTGCACCTGTAGTCTTGACAGATTACAGATGAATGAATGGATGAAATGGGAAGGAGAGTTTGCATGAAATTAGTACCGATAATGGAGTTAGAGTAGTAAACTTTGCCACAGCAAAAATCTTACTGTCAAAAGTACAATGTTCCCACATTGTAAAATCCATAAATTTACTTGGACATCTCCTGATGTGAAGATACACAATCAAATAGACCATATTTTGATAGATAGGAGACAGCATTCAAGTATACTTGATGTCCGATCATTCAGAACAGCAGATTGTGATACTGACCACTACCTGGTGGTGGCAAAGGTTAGGGAAAGACTGGCAGTGAGCAAACAAACAACACACAGAGTTCATATGAAGAGGTTCAATCTCAAGAAATTAAATGAGGTAGAGGGTAAAGAGCAGTATCGTGTTGATATCCCAAATAGGTTTGCGGCTTTGGAAAACTTGGACACTGAGGTGGATGTTAATAAAGCTTGGAAAACTATTAGAGAGAATATAAAAACGTCCGCCAAGTGGAGTCTAGATTATTATGAACCGAAGAAGCATAAGCCATGGTTCGATGAAGGATGCTCAGAATTACTAGATCAAACAAAGCTGTACAAATCGCAATGGTTAAAAGAAAAGGAGGCATTATATACGAAACGCTCCTCGTAGATGAAAATATTGTGGATCATCAGCGTGGGTATCGACGTAAAAAAATCAACTACAGATCAGATCTTTTGCATTCGACAAATATTGGAGAAAAAATGGGAGTACAATGAGACAGTATATCAGCTATTTGTAGACTTCGAGAAGGTCTATGATTCAGTTAGGATGGAAGTACTGTACAATAATATTCTGATAAGAGTTTGGGATACCCATGAAACCAGTGAGGCTGATTAAAATGTGTTTAAACGAAACGTATAGTAAAGTCCGCGTAGGTAAACATTTGTTTGATAAATTTCCTATCCATAAGGGTCTCAAACAACTAGATGCTTCATCGCCACTCCTTTTCAACTTCGCTTTAGAATATGTCATTAGGAAGGTCCGGAAAAACCAGGTGGGACTGAAACTAAACGGGACACATCAGTTGTTGGTCTATGTCGATGATGTGAATCTATTGGGTGATAATACAGATACCATAAAGAAAAACACATAAACTTTCATTGACGCAAGTAAGAATGTTGGTCTAGAAGTAAACACAGAGAAAACTACATATATGTTGCTGTTTCGTCACCAAAATGTAGGACAAAATCATTACATAACCATAGGAAACAGATGTTTTGAAAATGTGGCACAGTTCAGACATTTGGGAACGACAATAACAAATCAAAACTTGATTCGGGAGGAAATTAAAAGGAGACTGATTTTGGGTAATGCTTGCTACCATTCGGTCCAGAACCTTTTGTCTTCTCGTCTGCTGTCCAAAAACATAAAAATTACAATAAATTACAATACTATAATTTTGCCTGTGGTTCTGTATGGGTGTGAAACTTGGTCTCCCTGACTTTAAGGGAGGAACATAGACTGAGGGTGTTTGAGAACAGGGTGTTGAGGATAATATTTGGACCAAAAGAGATGAAGTGACAGGAGGTTGGAGAAAACTGCACAATGAGTAGCTTTATAACTTGTACTCTGCTCCAAGTATAATTAGACTGATCAATTCAATGAGGATGAGGTGGGCAGGGCATTTAGCACGAATTGCGGAGAAGAGGAATGGATATAGGATAAGGATATTGGGGGGAAAGGCATAAGGAAAGAGGCCACTGGGAAGACCAGGGTGTAGGTGGGTGGACAATAATAAAATGGATCTTAGAGATATATGATGGGATGGATTGGATTGATCTGGCTCAGGATATGGACCGGTGGAGGACTCTTGTGAACACGGTAATGAACATTCTGGTTCCATAAAATGCTGGGAAATTCTTCAGTAGCTGCAGAATTGGCGGCTCCTCCATTGTAGTTTACCAAAGTTCACGTTCCTCACAAACGCTGCTAAACTACCAGACTACACGGCGTCACATCTCAAACGAAAGTGAGACTAGATTTGCATTTGGTTTCCATGTCGACGACTTACGGACATATCAACACTGATAAAGAGTCAATGCGGTACTGTTAGGCCTACACACTGTAGTGCGTATGGCCGTTGTTACGCAACAACTGCGAGATGGGTGGATATACCAGAGCCGTTTCTGGACAATGGCTCGGTGAACAAGTTCCCGCAGCAACTGACACGAACGCAACAACACATGAGCTGTGTTTCCTATGTGGTTCGTACTGAGATGTTCGTACTGAGCAAGGAGTAGCATAGACTGTGATATCCCGTGTGGAGGCAGGTTCGAATACCTCCACCGTAGCCCTGCAGAGTCTTGGGGGCGATGAAAAGGGAACCCAATGCCTGGGGGATTAACTTGGCCACCCTGTTCCTGGGGGATATACAAGTAAATACGGGGACCTCGTCCTCCAGGTTGGGGAGTCTCCAATCTGAAACAGCAAAATATGGTCATGAGTCCCGTGGGACTGTGACCCGAGAATGACTGCGCTGAAGAGGGCAAGCAGCAATTGTAAACAAGACCCGTCTTCTCGTCAGAGTGGCCGACCCACATCAGCAAAGCTCCCAACTCTCTAACAGTAATACTAATGTGGTCTTGGGCCCCAGCAGGGTGCTTGACACCAAGGCAGACTGGCCGACTGGCCGTTGGTAGTAATATAACTTTGACTTCGAATTTGTTAAGAGTCAGTCGTTAGTTGCTGTAGCTGAAGCCGAGGACAGTTCTGGGACCCAGAGGAAGGTGGAAGTCCGCCTTTGGAAGCCGTTACCGGAAGACTGGTGAAGACACAACAGGCTGAGAAGACTTAAGTGTGTGACTGGTTGAACTGCAAGGCGTGTGAATTACTGAAACGGTTACAATTACTAGTCACGTATCTGTATGAATAAAATAAATGCGGCTACCAATCCAACCCCCGTCTATAGTCACGAAACTCGTGAAAGTATGTTTACTCTTTCCTTTGAATATAAACACGCACATACAACTTCACTGTACCGTCCCACTGGAGATGTTTTTCTTGGTTGCTAAAGTCATCCTGTACTGACTTACTTTGCAGCTGACAAGTACCACGCAACCGGCATGTATAACACTTACACGTAAACGAACAACGTTCATTTCCAAATTCCTACTACTGCACTCTGTTATGTACTCTGATTAATTTGAACCAAATTACGGTAATCACTAATTAATATTATCGTTCTGTTGACTGCACAAATTTGCTGAATTAACAATATGGTGTTCTTGTAATTTCACTTGCATCATAATGGAGAAGCTGTCCAACCTTATGGTCATTATTTCGAGTTCAGGAAACAGTACGTTTCAGAATAAATGATTCGCAACCTGCTGTTCGTCTGAGATTCAAGGGCTGCATCTTAAATGGATGTCCATATCTACTCATTCAACACGAACAGAAATACATACGATTTGCCCAGCAAATAGCTGCTTTCCTTGACAGGGGCACGATACAGATACAAACAAACTTTAGGAACCAGTTCCACATACCACAACAAGGAAAATTGTCCACGCCAACATGTGTCCTGAAAATTTAATTTGCGATGTATAACTGAGAGTACATGTACAGTAAGTGCTCAAAATGTCCTCCATGGGATTCATTACACGCCGCATCCGTTCAAAGATGCCGGGGCAGCTGCGGATACTCTGACAGACATCCACTATGCGATATGTCAACAGGAGATGCACACAGGGGTGTTTAGGTGTCCCCACATCCATAGGATTCCAGCCAGGCGAGCGTGAAGGCCATGCAGTGGGTCGTCCTCTACCTATCCATTGGTCATGATGGGTGTTACTGAGAACATCTCGCACGGCACAGCTAAAATGTGCCGGAGTACAATCACGCATGCACCACATCCGTGCTCTGACTGCCAGTGGTACAGTTTCCAGTAGCTTTGGCAGACCATGTCAGAGGAAATCTCGGTAGTGGTCCCCTGCAAGCCGATGTGGCAACACACGCGGAGCTACCGAAGAATCAGCAACAATCCCTGCCCACGCACTGATGCTGAACTGCTGCTGGTATCTACACAGTCATAACTCACAGATCAAATGTTTCCGGACACGTGTGGAACTCGTGCCCACAGTCTGTCCGCACCTTTCAGTTACATTCTGTACACAAAACTTCAGAGGAGGATTGACACTCGAATGAAGATATTAAAGTTTATTGATATGATTACGAAAGATAATGAATGAGGATTTGGAGCACATCCAAAAAAAAATGTAAGCAATACATGTATATCGCTTTAACAGCCCAGAATACCACACGCATTGGCATGAGTACAAAAAAAGCTATCCCTGTAAAAGACCGTGGATCCCGATAAGGTTGCGAGACGTCGAGGCTCCCACATTTTCTAAATAATACGCTCACAGATGTCGGTGAGTTTGTCAGCCTTACACGCCGGCCGGCCTTTACCCCCAAGGAAGATTCCCGGTATTAATTTCTATTAGAGGCTGAGTTTGCCCCAGGACCACAGCGCGGCTGAAAGGATTATGTCAACTGAAATATCCAATAACCTAATCGGGAAGGGAACCAGTGACCTTCCGGCTTGCAGCATAGTGCCTCAACCAACTGTACTACGGCGGAATTGAGTTCAACCAGTATTTAGACGTGAGACCACCTGATGACAAAGAGCATTAGCGATGGTAGAAGAGATTTACTGATTAGCAGTTGAAAAAAAAAAGTATTCTACTGAACGACCAAGGATATCTGATGCATATGTGGACTGTATTAGGCAGACCTTCATACGGAGTACGAAGAAGCAATCTATCGAGTCACTTCAAAGATACAAAGGCCTGTATTTGGGCTACATTCAACAATATGTTATTCTGAAATTAAACGGAACACATCAGCTGTAGGTCTATGCTGATTATGTGGATCTATCGGGGAAAACATAAATACCATAAAGAACACAGAAACTTTAATTGACGCAAGTAAAGAGGTTGGTCTAGAAGTAAACAGATAAAACTAAGTATAGTATGTTGCTGTCTCGTCACCAGAATGCAGGGCAAAATCATGACATAAAGATAGGAAACAGATGTTTCGAAAATGTGGCACAGTTCAGATATTTGGGAACAACAGTAACAAATCAAAATTCGATTCAGGATGAAAATAAGAGGAGATTGAATTCCGGTAATGCTTGCTACCATTCAGTTCAGAACCTTTTGTCTTCTTGTCTGCTGTCTATAACCGTAAAAGGTAAGGTAAAGCTATCGTTGTAACAGTCCGTGGAGGCCCATAGGGCTGTGAGACGTCGAGACTCCCACATTTTCTAAGACAATCGGCTCATAGTTGGCGGTAGGGTTGTCAGCTTACTCGCCGGCCGCTCTTTGCCCACATGAAGATTCCTGGTACTCATTTCTGATGCTGAGTCAACCCCAGGACCATATTGCGGCTGGAAGGGTTACGTAGAGCCAAAAAATCCAATGGCATAGGAAATCGAACCCGCGACCTTCCAGCTTGTAGTATAATGCCTTAACCAAATACGCTACCGCGTGCCCCGTCTAAAAGCGTAAAAATCGGAACATACCGATCAATAAGTTTGCCTGTGGTTCTGTATGGGTGTGAATCTTGGTCCCTGGCATTAAGGGAGGAACATAGACTGAGGGCGATTGAGAACAGGGTGTTGAGGAGAATATTTGGACTGAGAAGGGATAAAGTGACAGAAGGCTGAAGAAAAGTGCATAATGAGGAGCTTCGTAACTTGTACTCTTCTCCTAGTATAATTAGAATTATCAAGTCAAGGAGGATGAGATGAGCAGGGCATGTAGCACGAATGGGGGGGGAGAAGAGGAATGCTTGAAGGATATTGGTAGGAATTTCCCAGAAGGAAAAACACAACTAGGAAGACCAAGACGTAGGGGAGTGGATAATATTAAAATATATCTTACAGTGATAGAATGGGGTGGTATAGACTGGGCTGATCTTGTTCAGGATGGGTACCAGTGGAGAACTCTTGTGAACACGGTAATCAACCTTCAGATTTCCCAAAACGTTAGGAAATTCTTGAGTATCTGCAGAACTGGCGGCTTCTCAAGAAAGCCTCAGTTCCATTGAGTTATGAACATGAATAATGGTGACAAGGTAAACCAGGCTAAAGCGGAGTTGTGAGGTACCTCCGGTCGCTGTGAGTATTAGCACTGATTTACGTACTTTCTGGAATGATTCGCTCTGTAGTTTGATAGGAGCCCGCGTCTTCATGGCAGAAATATCCACCAGACTACACGGCGTCATGCTATATTGTCAATATTGCATGTGTTCTATATTTTACTAACGATGCAATAGTTAAACCAGTGTCATAACATTTCGGAAGTTCTTCCCAACCCCAAAATATGAAAATGGAGGGGACACGCCTCATGGGTGAAACGTCTGTACCCTGAACGTGCGCAACTTAATCAGTGCCCAAGCAACTGGACACATTTTATCGCATACTTTCTTTCATTTGTAAAAACAAACTGGCTTATGAGATCACCTTGCTGTCTGTGTATGCCTCCTATCGTTACTAAACAACGGCTCGATAAACACGTTTACGCGGCAACGAATACAAAGCAACAATAGAATACCTGTGTGCGGTGTTTTCTATTCGGTCCGTGTGGTTTCAAATACTGAATATGTAGTGAAAGGAGGGTATGCAATATTTGAGCAAATGTGGCGCCTACTCAAAAAGACCAAACCGTCCCCTCTCGTAGAAGAAAAGGATTCACTTCCAAACACATAAGTGGTCTTGGAAAAACAAAAATTTGGTCATGGGTCCCGAAGGGGCGTGAAACCAAGAAGGACTGTGCTGGCGATGACCAGCAGCAATTTACTAATACACTATGCGAAATTTGAATCCATTAATCGATTCTGTGTGTGTGTGATACTCTGGCCTTCAACACAACAAATATTTCAAAATAAACCATTACAATTGTTTACGGTGGTTTTATTTAGAAACTGCTATATATTTCGGTCCATATTTAGGGCCATCCTCAGGCAGTTTCATTAAACACGTCTCACTTTATTGAAATATCCTAATACGGAACCAGATTAGTGTTTATCATTATAATCATCATAATCACTCATGGAGCTGACCCTTCTTTTTTTTTTCTCCTTGGAACTACAGCCCCAGTGGGCCTATGCCTACCTCCATGAACTTCTCCGGAGCCCTTCTTTCGAATCCATCAACTGTGCAACTACTCAAGACCTTCCCAGCATTTTATGGATCCCGAAGTTCATCACCGTGTTCATAAGAGCCCTCCACTGGTCCTTACCCCGAGCCAGATCAATCCAATCCATCCCATCCTATCTCTCTAAGATCCATTTTAATATTGGCCACCCACTTACGCCTTAGTCTTCCCAGCGGTCTCTTTCCTTCTGACTTACCCACCAATATGGCCGCGCCATAGCTCAAGCGGTTAGTCGCTGGCTTCCCACCGCAGCGGCCCGGGTTCGATCCCGGGTCTGGTCAAGCGGGATGTGGTGGACAAAGTGGAGCTGGGGGAGGTTTTCTCCGAGTACTTCGGTTTCCCCTGCCAATCTTCATTCCACCAATTGCTCCACAATCACCCTCACCTATCATCTGGGACTGGTACAATGGGCCAGAAGTGGCCGCAGTACAAGGGACTTAGTCCCACCCCACTAGCAATAAAAAATACCCACCAATATCCTATATGCATTCCTCCTCTCCCGCATTCGTGCTACATACCCGGCCCACCTCATACTCCTTGGCTTCAACATTCTAATTATACTTGGAGAAGTGTACAAGTTATGAAGCTCCTCAATATGCAGTTTTACAACCATCATAATACATGTAATTATTACAAAAACTTNATTGGTAGGAATTTCCCAGAAGGAAAAACACAACTAGGAAGACCAAGACGTAGGGGAGTGGATAATATTAAAATATATCTTACAGTGATAGAATGGGGTGGTATAGACTGGGCTGATCTTGTTCAGGATGGGTACCAGTGGAGAACTCTTGTGAACACGGTAATCAACCTTCAGATTTCCCAAAACGTTAGGAAATTCTTGAGTATCTGCAGAACTGGCGGCTTCTCAAGAAAGCCTCAGTTCCATTGAGTTATGAACATGAATAATGGTGACAAGGTAAACCAGGCTAAAGCGGAGTTGTGAGGTACCTCCGGTCGCTGTGAGTATTAGCACTGATTTACGTACTTTCTGGAATGATTCGCTCTGTAGTTTGATAGGAGCCCGCGTCTTCATGGCAGAAATATCCACCAGACTACACGGCGTCATGCTATATTGTCAATATTGCATGTGTTCTATATTTTACTAACGATGCAATAGTTAAACCAGTGTCATAACATTTCGGAAGTTCTTCCCAACCCCAAAATATGAAAATGGAGGGGACACGCCTCATGGGTGAAACGTCTGTACCCTGAACGTGCGCAACTTAATCAGTGCCCAAGCAACTGGACACATTTTATCGCATACTTTCTTTCATTTGTAAAAACAAACTGGCTTATGAGATCACCTTGCTGTCTGTGTATGCCTCCTATCGTTACTAAACAACGGCTCGATAAACACGTTTACGCGGCAACGAATACAAAGCAACAATAGAATACCTGTGTGCGGTGTTTTCTATTCGGTCCGTGTGGTTTCAAATACTGAATATGTAGTGAAAGGAGGGTATGCAATATTTGAGCAAATGTGGCGCCTACTCAAAAAGACCAAACCGTCCCCTCTCGTAGAAGAAAAGGATTCACTTCCAAACACATAAGTGGTCTTGGAAAAACAAAAATTTGGTCATGGGTCCCGAAGGGGCGTGAAACCAAGAAGGACTGTGCTGGCGATGACCAGCAGCAATTTACTAATACACTATGCGAAATTTGAATCCATTAATCGATTCTGTGTGTGTGTGATACTCTGGCCTTCAACACAACAAATATTTCAAAATAAACCATTACAATTGTTTACGGTGGTTTTATTTAGAAACTGCTATATATTTCGGTCCATATTTAGGGCCATCCTCAGGCAGTTTCATTAAACACGTCTCACTTTATTGAAATATCCTAATACGGAACCAGATTAGTGTTTATCATTATAATCATCATAATCACTCATGGAGCTGACCCTTCTTTTTTTTTTCTCCTTGGAACTACAGCCCCAGTGGGCCTATGCCTACCTCCATGAACTTCTCCGGAGCCCTTCTTTCGAATCCATCAACTGTGCAACTACTCAAGACCTTCCCAGCATTTTATGGATCCCGAAGTTCATCACCGTGTTCATAAGAGCCCTCCACTGGTCCTTACCCCGAGCCAGATCAATCCAATCCATCCCATCCTATCTCTCTAAGATCCATTTTAATATTGGCCACCCACTTACGCCTTAGTCTTCCCAGCGGTCTCTTTCCTTCTGACTTACCCACCAATATGGCCGCGCCATAGCTCAAGCGGTTAGTCGCTGGCTTCCCACCGCAGCGGCCCGGGTTCGATCCCGGGTCTGGTCAAGCGGGATGTGGTGGACAAAGTGGAGCTGGGGGAGGTTTTCTCCGAGTACTTCGGTTTCCCCTGCCAATCTTCATTCCACCAATTGCTCCACAATCACCCTCACCTATCATCTGGGACTGGTACAATGGGCCAGAAGTGGCCGCAGTACAAGGGACTTAGTCCCACCCCACTAGCAATAAAAAATACCCACCAATATCCTATATGCATTCCTCCTCTCCCGCATTCGTGCTACATACCCGGCCCACCTCATACTCCTTGGCTTCAACATTCTAATTATACTTGGAGAAGTGTACAAGTTATGAAGCTCCTCAATATGCAGTTTTACAATCATCATAATACATGTAATTATTACAAAAACTTTAAAACTCCTGGAAAATTTTGGAAAATAGATACGGAGTTCAAAACTACGTGATTAAATTGCCCATGTAGACAACAACAAGGGGTAGGAACCACAGATCTGATACGTTCCCCCCCCCGTTGGTTTTAGAAAGTCAAAAATAGCTTTTTTCCAAAATCGATAGGTAAGTTTCAAGCTTAATTATACCTAGAGAAAGTGAGTTGAGTAAAAATTTGTAATGACATGATTTGTAGTCCATATCATGAGGAAGATTTTCGTGTTTTATTGGAGCCTCTCTAACTTCAACAGGCATCGAGATATAGAAGACAACGCAAACCTCCATTTCAGCCGAAAACGCGTTTTTTCACATTATAAAAACGGCTGTACCGGGAGAACCGAGAGGATTAAAAATTTTCTAAAAATATTATTGAAGTATGAGAATACGTAGAAACAAGTGTACAATATATATATATATTTTTTCCCCCCTTCAAAAATGGTCGAGCGACCTCTCTGGACGACCCATATGTTTCTGGTACTGTCCGCGTATGTTACTAATTTCTTGCAGTTTTTTACGTGTGTTTCTTCTTGCCTTCTTCACTGTGAAGCCGCGACTGAATTTTCTTTAGTGTGTTGTGTACTTTTTATCGTTTGGACTTTTTTGTGTTGTTCCTGTTCCGGGTTTCAGCGCTGTGTTCATGGCCAGAGTATCACAAATCAAGACACACAACACGATGCAAACGACAAATATAATCCATTATTCAAGTTCAACGTGGATTTAGTGGTGAACGGCCTCCGTATCATAACACTGAGATGCTCTCCAACTGCGGTTCCAACTAGGCCCAAAAGAACACCATTTAACTGTGATTTTTAGTGGGTTATCAAAAACGAATGTTACAAAAACAAGTTCACTAACATGTCATAAAATGTTTGCGTTTGGTCATGGGTTTTGCATTACTCTACAGTATAAATATCTCTCTCTTGAACTTCAATAAATAGCACACTCATCTGAAAACATTACTTTAGCCATATGACAAAAACAGATGGGGCCAACAGGGCTCTGAATGCAATCCACAAATTTCTCAATCTTAGTGATGAGACAGTTCTCATTTCAATTCATGTTCCGGTTGCCTCATTATTATTGAGCTGACCATATTACAGCCATCTTCAGCTTCTCCTTCCACATCAAGCATCTTATCTGTTTGGATTCCAAAGAGAAATTTTTATCCCAGAACTGACAGACTAGATTGTAATCATCAAAGTTCTGCATCATAACAAACAGTGGCAGGCAGCATTGGTCCATTGTAGTTGTATTTATATGCTGCAACATCTCTTATACTTATACTGACCAAGATATGAACTTCTGCGTAAAAAGGCGAAGGAAATTATTAAAAACAGATGTATATTCCATCTTCTTACTTACTTACTTACTTACTTACTTACGGAGATGAGCCCTTCTGGGGGAGCCGCCAATTCTGCAGCTACTCTTATTTCTCAGAATTTTATGGAACCGGAAAGTTAATTACTGTGTTTACAAGAGCTCTCCACTGGTCCCTATCCTGAGCCACATCAATCCAATCCATACCATCCCATCATATCTCTCAAAGATCAATTTTAATACTGTCCACCTGCCTACGCCTTGGTCTTCCCACTGATCTCTTTCCTTCTGGCTTTCCCACCAATAGCCTATACACATTCCTTTTCTCCCCCATTCTTGCTACATGCCCTGCTCACCTCATCCTCCTTGACTTGATTATTCAAATTATACTTGGAGAAGAGTACAAGTTATGAAGCTCCTCATTATGCAGTTGTCTCCAACCTCCTGTCACTTCATCTCTCTTCGGTCCAAATATTCTCAACACCATTCTCAAATGCCCTCAGTCTATGTTCCTGCCTTAATGTCAGAGACCAAGTTTCACATCCATACAGAACCACAGGCAAAATTATAGTTTTGTATATTCTAATTTTTACATTTTTAGACAGCAGACAAGAAGAGAAAAGGTTCTGGACTGGATGGTAGCAAGCATTACCCGAGTTCAATCTCCTCTTAATTTCCTCCTGAATCAGGTTTTGATTTGTTACAGTCGTTCCCAAATATCTGACCTGTCCCACATTTTCAAAACATCCGTTTCCTACTTTTATGTCATGATTCTTCCCTGCATTTTGGTGACAAGACAGCAACATATACTCAGTTTTCTCTGTGTTTACTTCTAGACCAGCCTCCTTACTTGCGTCAATTATAGTTTGTGTGTTTTTCTTTATGGTATCTATATTATCACCCAATAGATTCACATAATCAACAAAGACCAACAGCTGATGTGTCCCGTTTAATATCAGTCCCACCTGGTTTTCCTGGACCGCCCTAATGGCATATTCTAACACAAAGTTGAAAAGGAGCGGCGATAAAACATCTCCTTGGTCTGGTCTATCTTTATAGCTTAAAGAATTTAATGTGATATTGATCAAGGTTATTTATCAATAAAAACAAACATTAAAACCAACCTCAAACTAAAACGCCATAACCTCCTTGTATCTGAGGCCACTGAGCAGTCTTGTACCTAGGGCCATGGTCCAAGGCATATATATTAAACTAGATGTATAACTTAAGCCACTGTTACAGTAAGTCCAGCTTTTCCTTTGTTGTTTGCAATTAATGAACAAATGGCCATTGTTATTCAAAAGCTTCCATACATGTTTCATTAATAGAAACATTACAAAAATGTGAAAGGAATAAAATATTAGGTAGAAGTTCTATGTTTGGAGAATGCATAGAAGTAAAGATGCATGCGAGAAACCACCAATATCCATACAAAATCTTGCTTTGTCTGTCGAAGCTATTCATAAAGCTGAAGTAAAACAGTTTTAGTGTTGCATGCATAAACCTTCGGACATATCTTGACGACCATGACGACGACGACGACAATGATGATGATGATGATGATGATCAACAGCTCTCCTACTGCAATAAATATGCTGTACGGATGGTATTCTCATCAGACAACAAAGGCAAGTTGATAGACGATACTACCACAGCTAACCATATTCATTATGGACTAACACAGAAAGTAGTAATGGAATCAGCTCATGAGCTTGCAAAGCAACTCATAAAAAAGTACCCTAACTCGAGGGATGTGAATGGCCAAGCAGGTGTAGAATGGATCACTAATTTTACTATAGAAAGAAGAAATAATCCCTCTAAAGTTAGCAAACAGGTGGGCCATGTGACATCTGGAGAGACAAGAGTCAATGGATGTGTTAATGCTCTTGGAAATTCAATCCATTCAGTCTTAATATTCCCACATAATCACTCCAACAAACCATATGTTGATCAATGCACCACCTGGGCTTCAGTGGCTATTCAAAGGGGGAGAAATTTGTCATGTGAAACCAACGAAAGACTGCTGAGTGCTTCTGCTCTTAGCCAATCTTGAGGGCCCAATCTCAGTATTAGCAATGCTGACATTTCCTCCTCATACCTGCTTTGGCCTATTTAAAAGATTGTATCAATGCGGCAAGCAGCAGCAATGGCTGTTGAGCAACCCAGGGAAACCTATCTCTGCGTATAATAATGCTCACCTAACTGGCCTGCCATACCCAAGAACTCTCATTTCATCTAATATCGAGTCTGGATTTTGCATTACTGACTTGTGGCCTATAAATTCTGACATAATTCACAGGAGACAAGCTTAATAACTCCATTAACTTTATTATATTTCTAAACAACCCTCTTGCAGATCCATCCCACTTACATGAAGAAATTAACCTGTGTGTGTGTGCATGTGTAAAATACATCTAATAATTCTGGGGGCTGGGTTAGCGTAGTGGGTATAGCAACTGGCTACGGACTGGACGATCGAGGGGTCAGAGTTTGATTCTCGGTAGGGTCAAAAATTTTCTCTTCACGTCATCCAGACTCCTTCTGGGGCCCACTCACCCTCCTATTCAATGGGTATCAGGGTCTCTGCTCCCGGGGGTAAAGCAGCTGGGGCGTGAAGCTGATTACTCACCTCCAACTAGTACCAAGTTCAAGAAAGTGTGGACCTATACATTCCACTCCCAATACGCCTTCATGTTGTAGTGCGTAATTAGTTACACAAAGGGACAACTTTACCTACATCTAATAACTATATTTAAGATGCAAGTCACATGATCAACAAAACTGTCATCTCTGCATGCACAGATTTCATACATTTATACAAAGCAAATGTCCACTTTTCATTTGAACATAATGTTCTTTTCATAAAAATTCAGTCATCAGTGCTGCCAACTGCGATTCTAGAAACGTAAATTGAAACCCTTTATCCCCTTAAAAAAAGTTTCCCGTGCATAGTTTTCCAGTGTTTATTACATGACACCGATTTCACCTAACCCTCTTAAAGCATGAAGTACTTACATGTACTGCATACGTTAACATTTGAATTTCCCCCCCCCCCCCAAAACAAAACTTCCACAATCAAACCCTTACACCTTTCCTTCCAACCNCCCCCCAAAAAAAAAGCTGCCACATTCAGACCTTGACAATTTCCTTCCAAACCCTTTTCAATTCAACACTCATCAATCCTCCAATTTGGTACTATATGGTGTTGCTGCTGGCCACACTGCAAAAATCTTCATATACCAACACTACAGAGCTTCCCACCACAGCAGCCCAGGTTCAATCCCGGATCTGGTCAAGTGGGATTTGTGGTGGACAAAGTGGCTCTGGAGCAGGTTTCCTCTGAGTACTTTGGTTTCCCCTGCCAATCTTCATTCTGCCAACTGCTCCACAATCACTCTCACCTATCATCTGGGGCTGGTACAATTGGCCAGAAGTGGTCGCAGTACATGGGGCTTACTCCCAACCCACTAGTAAAAAAAAGAAACACTACAGAACTCTGCATTCCAGCCTCACAATGTATAAACAGTGACCCTTTCCCTGAACAGCATTAACTGGTTGGGCTTTGTAGTGGAGACCTAATGTGTTTCCTGTGAGGTACAGACTGGATTCCTATATATTATTTGGAAGTGTATCTGTGTGTTCCCTATGGTTCTCACAATAAACAGCGACTGTTTCCCCAAACAGCATTAACTGGTTGGGCTTTGTGGCGTTGACGTAATGTGTTTCCTGTGAGGTACAGACTGGATTCCTATATATTATTTGGAAGTGTATCTGTGTGTTCCATATGGTTCTCACAATAAACAGTGACTGTTTCCATAAACAGCATTAACTTAATTGGTTGCTGTTGCAGAGAGACAGTGCATTTTCTGTGAGGTAGGAGTTGAGCTTCAGACTTGGAAAGGTTAAGCTGTCTGTATTTCTGCTGGCAGCTCTCAGCTGTGGTGTGCATAACAGTCCTGTCTTACTGCTTTCATTATCTTGCAGTCAAGGATATAGGCCACTTGTTGACACATTCTGGCCTCACTCAACCAGCAGTATCTATCAAAGGTCTTCTTTGATCCACATGCTTGGAATTCTGTAGCAGTTTAAGAAGTCTGTGTGTCTTTGCCTGTTGTCAACTTGTTGAATCCAACAGGTTTTATATTTAAAAATGACAGCCCTATATAAGTTCTGCATTCAACTCCCATAATATGTCATTTCTTGTATGGTCCATCCAAGAGTATTTCAGCATCTGTCTCACTAATGTCATGTTCATTATAATTTATTAAAACTGTACAATTTCTAACAAACTTCATCGGGAAAAATATCAAAATATTTTCTAATATTTACACAAAATCAATACATGCATCATCAAAACTACACATGGCATTTCACTATATACCCATTCATTTTTAATTGCTTACTTCCTATCTCATCTCTACACAGTAAGAAAATTATAAACTTCAAGTTTAGTCTCATTACATAAACAAAGCTGCAGGTTCACAATGTTCCTCATGGCATGGCCTGAATAAACAAGATCAACCATGCCATTCAATTCCTTCTGCACCCCAAAGTTTCACCTACCATACAACAGTTTTCAGACTGCCTTTATGAAAGAGCCAGGGCTAACAATGTCCTTTCAGTATATACAATTCTCTCTTTGTAAAAAAGAAACCAAAGTCACAAAGCGTACTATGATTCCCAGCATTCTAATGAAAAGTAAACTGTTATGTAGTAAATACTGAAGGTACCAACATTGGACCTTCAGACCTCGTTTTATAATTTCTAACAGAATACAGTACAACTGTATTTATTAACATGCTAAAACGCATTAATCTTTAGAAACCTTACACCCCATCATCTTCATGGAAACTGGGTTTAAAGTATAAGTTTATGTATAATCCAAGTTTGAACAAATTTTGCCGTCGATTAGGCGTCTCTTTTTAAGACACAACAGTACAGCCCGTTCATTTTCCAACACTGACGTATTCCACATTCTCGTTTTTATTTTTAGGTTAATGACAATCACAAAATCTGAAGGTCAGTCTAAAGCTTTGTATCCCAAACACTTACATAAAACAGCGCCTTCTTTCTCCAACCAACTTCTAAAACTCAAAATCTGTCAACACACAACCCATTTTACATTACGGACTAGCCCACACATTTGATTACATTACGAAACCCAGGACTTTTGACATACGAAACTCTTGATTGACTTGTAGTCGTACCATGTGCTTTAGATTATTTGTTATATCTGATTACTAACCTTTCTGCTAACCCCGAAGATGAATTATCCATGGTATTTATATTATAATTTTACCGATGCAATTCAAACATTTCCAATTGAAAGACATAAAAATCACTTCACTTCACTCACTAGTCACTACTCACGACTTATCCAAATGAAATTAAAATATTAACCGCACATGACATATCAAATTTCACACGTGGACAGCCACAAATCCATCACTAATACGATATAAAAGGCACGTTATCAAAAACAAATACAAAG
Organism: Cryptotermes secundus; assembly: GCF_002891405.2. NCBI lineage: Eukaryota > Metazoa > Arthropoda > Insecta > Blattodea > Kalotermitidae > Cryptotermes > Cryptotermes secundus. The sequence continues at coordinate 630,985 of NW_019734309.1, forward strand.
TCGTACATCATACAACAACCAACAAGTGTCAGCCATCTTGAGCACAATGTCTCTCCCACAATAAAATTCCTTTCCCCTTCTTCCACAATAATTAGTACGAGATATTATGTCAGTATTGAAGTAACTTATACAACACGCGGGAGTAATAATACATTTATTTATTCACCATCTGGATGCTACATGTTATTTATTGCTCATATCCCATGACAAATACGAACACTTTGCTTTTGACGTTTCATGCCCATTGAATGGCGGAAGGTTACATAACACCAAGCTATAATGTGTTGGTATGCTAACAGATGGCAGGACAAGCTACGCATGCTGAGCCATAGTTGTTTGAACTGGATTCATCCATAGTTACTTAGTTTCAACTTAGTTTATATATATCACAAAAGAAAGACTAAACGAACACTAAACGAACTAAACGAACGCTACTTGTTTCATAGATAATTTAAGTTAAAAGGCGCTTCTGAATCTGTGCAATGTAATACGACTGTAAAACTCGCGCACTGGCTGTGGGAATATCATATATAGACTTATCAATAGCGCCACAACACGGCCAAATAATATGTAAAAACTTCCGTTTCAACTCGACATATGGAAGCACCCATATCAGCACCAAATGAACACTCATTCGCATTAAAATCAGCTGCTAAAACTCAGACCTTTAATTACTCTGTAGAAGGCATAGCTATCAGAATAAGTGCGTGCCACCAGGATTTCTTCCTGCTGTCGCTGGATTTGCATCTAAACTTACGTTCAAGAGGACCGCGCTATAGCTAAAGCTGGTATCCCACAGTGGCGTCCCGGGTTCGATCCCGGGCCTGGTCAAGTGGGATCTGTGGTGGACAAAGTGGCGCTGGGACGGGTTTTCTCCGAGTACTTCGGTTTCCCTTGCCAATCTTCATTCCACCAAATTCTCCATCATCATAATCACCCGGGGCAGGTNTTTATCCCAGTTACCGTGTTTCATATGCTTGTATTTTACTGTCAGCCACTGCATTGATTAAATAAGATGATGCTTGTTTATTCTTTATTACATGCCGTGATTTTTTATGTACAACAATGTTGTATTCTAAGAAATTAAACGTAAATTATTTACCCACAGTTGTTGTTATATCATAGTTTTCATTATTGATATGGTTTTATTTTTCTCGCATCTACACGGCTTCCTTGATATACTTTGATATACTGGTACCGCATGCCTCCCATATACGAGTATATGCCACTCCCATCCGCTAGAGCGACGTAACCTAACGAAGCACATGACACGAAAAGCGGCAGGAGAACAATGGCCGAGGTATAACAGATTTCGCCCTGAATTATATTTGTTTATTCCATTCAGAAATGAACGTACACTGCAGTATTTGGTTTAATAAATTAATAATTAGCCGGTCACGATAGCCGAGCGGTCTAAGGCATGCACTGTCTTCGCTCGCTCGGAAGCCGGGATCGTGGGTTCGAATCCCACTCAGGGCATGGATGTTTGTGTGCGTTTTTCTGTGTTTGTCTACAGGTAGAGGCCTTGCGACGAGCTGATCACTCGCCCAAGGAGTCCTACCGTATGTGTAAGACCTAGTAAACCGAAGTGAAACGGAGAGTTTCATGGAGGTAGGCCTAGGCCCAAATTGGGGCTGCAGCGCCACAAGAAAAAAAAATAATTAAGTCAAGTTGTTTTGGCCTTTAATCGACCTTCAGGTTATATAACCACCTTATGGTAAGGGACGAAATTTCAAGTTAACCTTAAAACCCACAGTTACGTAAATATGCGTATTATTAAACGGAGATATTACTTTGCATCTTCCAGCTATTGGTATTTTGTTTCGCATGAGAATATAACTTAGTATTGTTGCAGTTAAGTTGTGTTGCTAAGAAAACTCAATTTAAAATTTTTAAAGAGATGATATAAAATATCATCCCTTTTAATAACTCGGCTCATCACACTTGAAGATAGCCTATAGGTCGCAACATGTAGCATGAAGTAATCGGCTATTGATTAAATTATATGCTACATCAGGCGATACTCTCTGGGTGTGGATTGTTACTTACCCCGCGAGCTTCTTAGTATCCAAAACTTACAGCTCTGAATTGTACGATGACAAATGGTGAACTGAAGGTAAATCGAAAGAAACGGTAGTGACAGAATCGCAGTACTATCCAGGCATTTATTTTATTGAAGGGGCTGAGCACTACCACGAAAAGTCTTAATCTGAACAGATGCTGTTCCGGCCGATATTCGAAATGAAAACCTCCCGAATACGAGTATAGAGCTTTCCCGCTACGCTAACCAGCTCCATCTCCATGGATGGAACTATGAACACTACAACAGCAATAATGACTTCTGTAAATCTGCATTTGGTTAGTGTTTTCTTAACTACGCTCTCAAATGTTGCGACTTCATTGTGTCGAATCGATGGATAAACAAGGTAAAGCTGTTTCTCTGCTTAATTAATTTAGCACTAAGCCATGAAGAAGTATGGAGGAGTGGATGTATAGATCCGTGTATTCTTCATCTCGGCAACATATGGAGATTCGTGGTCAATTTCACGCCCCGGCCGCTTTTAGCCACGGGGAAGAAATCCCCGGTACTCTTCGGATAGAAGGCTGGTGTAACCTAGAGCCGGTCTGAGAGCTGTAGAGAAGAAGGATATATTACCCTTGCAGGATATCGAACCTCAGTTCCTCGGCCGTACATCCCGTAGCCCATCGCTATACCGACTGAGCTGTTGTGGCTGTGGTAACATGATCAATGAATAATTAATTGGAATGGATTTGAAATAAACCGGTGACGGCCTCGTTTGGATTGAGTGACTGAATAAAACGACGAAAGTCCTGAACCTCCGGAGTATCTGCGCGTGCGCCACTTTTAGCTGCAGATGGCCGATTGTTCTGTTGGCCCCCTACAGGCCTGTGACCGGTAGCTACAGTTGAGCAGTTGAATAATAGAGACTGGAGTATTTTATATAGCGATGGGCTGCAGACTGAAAGGATCGGGGTTCTATTGCGAAGCGAGGAAAAAGGGCGTCAGATCTGGCTCAGGGACCACCCAGACTCCTGTCTAACGACAAGTTCCCTCTTCCCAAGAAGGTTAAGCGGCTGGGGCATGAAGCTGACTACTGATCTCCAACTAGTCCTGAAGTTAAGAATGCATGAAGTTATACCTCCACTCCCCATCTGCGTTCATGTCATGGTCTTTCGGGAAGCAAGAACAACGGCATTTTTACCTTCTTATAAGTAAAGGTAAAGTTGTCCCTGTGCTTAACTAATTAAGCCCTAGGCCATGAAGGCGTATGGGGGAGTGGATGTATAGATCTACGTATTCTTGACCTCGGCACTAGTTGGAGGTGAGTGGTCAGCTTCACGCCCCGGCCGCTTTATCCCTGGGGAAAAAGCCTCCAGTATCCATTGGATAGACGGTTGTGTGGACCCCAGAGCAGGTCTGAACAATGTGGAGAAGAGAACATCCTTGACCCTAGAGGGACTCGAACTCCGACCCCTTAGTTGTCCAGCCCGTAGCCAGTAGCTATACTGACTGCGCTATCCCAGTTCAATGATATTTTATTAGATATCATCGTCTTCATTTTTATTAAATGATTACATTTATTATATTATTGTTGCCGAATTTGGGGGGAGGGAATTCGAGACTATATTTGAGACTTCTTATATCGCACTATTCCAAATTCTCATAATTCAGATATGCATAAATGTGATCTCACTCAGTATAATACGTATATATATACAGGTATATATGTATAAAGTAAAAAGTAAAGTAAAGGTATCCCTGTAACAGGCCGTGGAGGTCCATAAGGTTGTGAGATGTGGTGGTTTCCACGTTTTCTAGACAGTCTGCTCACAGATGACAGCAAGGTTGTCAGCCTTATGCGCTGGACGCTCTTTAACCCCAAGGATATTCTTGGTACTCATGTCTATTAGAGGCTGAGCTGACCCCAGCGCCATAGTGCAGCTGGAAGGATTAGAACATTTGAAAAAAAAAATCCAATGACCTCATCGGGATTCGATCCTGCCACCTTCCGGCTTGTAGCATAGTGCCTCAACCAACTATGCTACCACATGCCCCATGTGTGTGTATGTATGTATGAATGTATGTATGTCTGTATACAATATATGCATAAACAAATTAGGTAACGGTGAAATTGAAGCTCTAAAACTATGCAATTTCAGATTACCATATAAATGAATTTTCAAGTGAGAACAAACTGCAGGAATGTAAGTTATACAGTACGCCATGAACAAATGAGCAGTCTTACATTTCAGTGTATAGTGTCCATTCCGTGAGAAATGATAAGGTTATGAGGTGGAATGTTGAAGTGCAGTTGATCATGTATTATGACTGAGTTCATGAACATTTGGGAAGTTTATCTTTTTTCTTCATACCAAGTAAGCATAAAATGTTAATATAGACCTGTTCAGTAAAACCTGGACAATCAGGCTTGTTAGAAACACTGATAGGGTGGTCACCACAACATCGTGAGCATAAACTTGTTTACTGATGCAAGGTGTCCATTCAGTTACAGATATGCTGTCTCCCAACATTTACACAGTGAGGTGTTCCACAGTTCCCACATCCTGACAAATATCAGAATGAGCAAATCAACAAAGATGAAATAAGTAGGAAATGTGGCATGAAGCATTACAACCTCACTTTTATACAAATTACATTATTTTTCATACAGGCTACATAATCTGCCCTTTTCAAGCTCATTTAATGCATCATTCTAACATTGTTGCCTCTGACCTTACTGACCTTACCTCTCAGTCCATAATCTCATTGCACATAAAGGGAATCCAAATAGGAGAAATAATCAAACAGGATTGACACATCCGATTGGCTCAACAAACTAAATGGCCTGATTCCTTGTATTTCCTATACCCGCTGTTACTTTCAGTTTTCAAAATCATAGCTTCATCCCAACCTACCCTATCACCCCCTTCATAGGCATGTTGGGCTAATTTTGCTTTTCTAGGAGAAACTCTCTGAGATTGTGCCTAACTTCATAGAGCCACATGGTTAGAGGTCTCCCTGTTTCGTCAATATATTTTCTGCCACATTCACAGGGAACGCTGTACACATAGCGAGCTGTCAGTTGTAGATTTATTTGATGTCTGGCTCTCATGAGTGAACTTATGAGAATGTGTTTGGTTTTAAAGATGGTCCTAATGTCATATGATTCCCTACATGTTTCAACTTTTCTGAAATCCCCTTAACATATGGGATATACGTAGAGCAAGCAAAGAGGATTGTTTTCTTTAGTTGGATGTCTGTTACACTTGGATTCAGTAAACAGGTAAGTGAAAACTTTGGGATAACCACTGAGCTGAAGATCCCGTCTCAGGTTACCAATTACATTGAACATCTGAATTATTCCTTTTTTTACATGAAGAAGAAGATAAGGAGGAGGAGGATTATATTTGAAGATGAGATGTCGGACAGTGTGTTTTGGCTTTCTACATACGGCAGTGGCCAGTGCCATCCTTTTCTTGTTTTCCTGGACATCCAGAAGAGGAATGTGTATAATAATTCTTTCATTCTTCCAAATAGAAGTACTTATCTTATGGATCTCAGAACACAATATTTCACCTCCTGCTTGAACAAGTTTTGCTCGGAATTTGATCACTACCTGGCGATTTATAACATTTCAACTTTTCCATAGCAATTTCAACCTCAAAAGGGCTAGAGTCAGGTACTAATAGCTCAGCTGTTAGTATTTCTGTCTGCCTAACATCACAGACCCTATGTACATTCAATAACTGAGAGAAGTAGTTCCTCCACCTATTCAAAATGTTGTGGGAATCTGCAAGCAGATCACCATTCTCATCCTTCACTAAGTTACTGCTAGGCTGGTAACCCCTCTTAAAGTCATTTATTCCTCTATACAGGTCTCTAATGTTCTTGTTCTTACTGTTCATTGCAAGCTCATCAATTTTGTGTTTCAGATATTCTCTCTTTTTGTTCCTGAAATGCCTGCTTTCTTCACGTCTTATATTGTTCAGATTATCCCTATTTAACTTGCCTGGATTCTGTAACCACTGCAATTTCGCTTGTTTCCTTTGATCTGACAGTTTTGAACATCCTTTGTCGAACCATGGCTTATGCTGCTTTTATTCATAATAACATAAACCCTTTTTAACAGTTTCCAAAGTTATATTAGTAGCCACATCATTTTCTAAGTTTTCTAAAGCTGTGGATCTATTTCAGAGTTTAACCTGATGCTCTTATTTAAACCTCTGCCTTGTTTAGTTGCTTAAGATTAAACTTTTCCATATCAAATTTTGACATGCAATACAAACATTTATTCTATAGGCAGGGAAGCCCATGGGCTGGAATTTTGAGTTAAAATTCTTACTTGCTCTATATACTCATACATGTGACCTTGGAAGTGATGTTGGAAGATGACAGGGTATATTTTCTGTTTGAGTGTGATTTTGAATCAGTTCATATTGTTTCTTGAGCTGCCAGAATCATCAGCCTCGGGAGTGAGAGATGATCTCAAAGCTCTATTAATGGCATATTCAGTTCTAGTTAGTTTTATTTTAGTTTCACTTTGTTTCTTTTCAGGGGTTATGACAGCAAAATTTTCACCCTCCGCAATCTCGCCTATGTGTGATGTTTCTGAAGAGGCTCTTGCATGTAATGCAGCGTCCTGCATGCATTGCCTCACAATTTTAGCTCCACCCTGGGACCAGTGTACCTCTCCAGCCACTAATATGTTCTGATTGCCAGAAGGGGACACTACTGAAGCTGATGGGTTCTGACTATGTTTCACTTTAGTTGAAAGGTTTTACTGCTTGCCCATGCAGATGCATTTTCTTAATTTGAATTTTCAGATGAAGAGCAGATGGAATCGACACTCACTGGAGACTGCAGCATGTTTAGGTTTCTTGGTTAATACTGTTGATTTTCATAATAGTTCATACTTACTGATTTCTTCTGTTTCTTAAGGTAGCATTTAGGGGTGATAGTCCTCTGACATCCAAAATCCTTGCTGCAAAATCTAGCAAGTTTAGACTTCGCCATTTTGGCAGCTGCCATTTGGCCCACAAAATGGAGCATGGCGGGGAAGTGAAAACACTGACGCTAATGGGGGGGGGGGCCATGAACTAGAAGGAAGCATGAAACTGGAACAGATGCTTACTCAGTGATGACACTGATACTCCTATATATGTATTGCCATGTGTATGAGTGACTCTAGACATCATTCGGAGGTTGGATTTATTGACAACTTACAGGTCGTAATTACAAGTATCTATAACATTATCGATAATTTCCACACTTCACAAATCACTACAGCAGATGCTAAATCTTCCCAGTCTGCTGTGTCTTTATCAGACTTCTCCTGGTAACGGCTTCTAACAGTTGGGATTCTTCAATTGCACCGACAAAGTCTTCACTTCACAGACGCCCTTACATCTGACTGCCAAAAACTAACTTCTGAGGCTCTGAATCTCGTTTTACGACTTCTAAACTTATCCTTGATTTATAACATCTTGGCGCGGACCGCGTAGAAGAAACCATTCACCGTTGTTTCCATGCGAACGTGTCTGTTTGTGAAGGTGTTGCCCAGTAACGGTTGCGTATACTTGCTTATTAAGAATCTGTCCTCTAGTAGCGAATGTTTCATTGTTAGTTTCGAGGTCGTTATCCAGTAACGGGTATACACGCTACAGTATTTAGGCTGAAGTCCCCCCAAGCTTACTGCTGCAAGCTAGTGCCAATTCACCGATCTTGCAACACTGGTTAAGGGTGGAATACAAATACAGCAATATCTCGCATAGTCCGGGTAATCGGTTCCGCCAAAATCCCGGACTGTTTTAAATTGGACTAATCGAGGAACTAAATACATAAAATAAAATGATAATTGGTTCCAAAAAAATCTCCGTTTTTCAATAAATAAAACCCGATTAATAAATTCAAATGTCTTTATTAGAAATAATTTTAAAAAATCATGTTTTTCGGAATTCATTTTTTATTCTCTAAAAATTGCAATATTCATTTCTGCACATTTTTTATTTGGCCTTTTCTCTTCATATATTTATTTGTAGTAACGAACTGCATTGTTTATCGTTCGGCGAACTGTAAGGCTACGTTCAGTATTGGGATATGCTTCCATAATATGCTCTGACAAGGTTACAACCATTCCAATAATTTCCAATAGTTGTTCAGCTGTTAATTCTCGTGCAGGCACTTCAACACAGTCGTCGTTGTCTAAGTTGTCATCCCGTTCTTCATCTGTGTTAATAAGTGTTTAATTATGTAGTTCATTAGTGTTCGCTTTGCTGCACTCAATTATGTTGATGGAATCTGACTCATTGAAACCAAGTTGCTGTCCAGTTTCCACTATGTTATTAGTGACTTTAGAAAAATGAGTTTCAAAACCAATGAAATCATTTGTACGATGTGGTAAGATATGTTTCCATACTGCCCTCATATTGCTTGCCGTTAATTCATGCCATGCTTCGCCTATATTTTCGATAATGTTTCTGATGTTGTAGCTCTTCCAAAATTCCGTTAAAGTAGTGCTCTCCCCACTTCCTCCAGCGATAGTTGTCACAGCTCAAGAACAAATGACCCGAGCATAGGTACATATATATACAACGGGGAACCCCAGGAAAAATTGAAATATGTATCGTATCGCATAACTTTAAAACCACTTAAAAATAAATCGCACAAAACGAGACTTGACTGTATACAGGAAAAACGAAACCGATCATTTATGTATTAAAAATAATTTTGTGTACTAATTTTTTGGAATTTATTTCTATTTTGCTCAATTAAAATTTAGTTTGTTTTGAAATTTTCAAACCGGACTACAGTGAATCCGGACTGATCGAAGCCGGGCTATCCGAGATATTGCTGTACTTAAAAAATTAGGACCAGCCCAAATCTTATCAGCCGATTAGGGTGCGATTATGCTAACTAGCTTGGCGTTAGGCTTCTGCTGACACAGTGCCGCCGGTGGAGACCCCTTGGTCCCTTCACTTGTCTTCAGAACTACACGGTTTCCAGAAGCTCCCATGCCAGGCCAAGACAGTAGGTTTGGCCTGGGTTTAGGTCCTGCACTACCTGACGTCTCTTCTTGGAATGCTGAGAGGTACAGTAGAAAGTGGGTGAAAGTGAAAGTGAAAAAAAAACTGTATTGTGGCGAGAGAGAAACGGCATAATTTCGTTATAAGGTTCCCAGGCTTCGCCCGCTCGTCCTTCTGATAAAGGGGATGTTGTGGAATGAAGACTTTATAACGGTTAGAAGCAGTGGTTTGAGAAGGGGTCACGAGATTTTGATTTTCTGAATTCATGTCGAAGTACGATTTAGAAGAAATAATGTTAGTGGCTTTGACAGCGAGGAAACTTAATTTTGATGACTGTAAACCGGGAGGGGTGCATGAGGAGCACGCAGTAACATCTGAGAACTTGGGTACCATCTCAGCACTTGCTTGGAGACAGAAAATCAAGAAACCCTGCGTCAAATGGCCGATCGCAGGAACTTCTGGTTTCATACTGACATCTAGCGAGCAGTTCGGCAGATGAACGTACAAGAAATACCCCTTAACGTTTCCCTAACATATGTGCTGTTGTATTGTTGTTATAAGAATTAAAAGCCACATGTATTACTATACAGGTAGCTGAGTTACACTTCAAGGAAGCGGCCTCCGTAGTCTAGGGGTAACGTTCCTACCTCATGACTCAAGGTACGCGGGTTCAAACGCGGCGGAAGTTGTGGAATTTTTAAAGGGCGGAAAAATTCAGGGAACAAGTCCTCCGGGAGGGACTTTAATCCGTGTGTCCCGTGTTGTAGATTTACGGCACGTAAAAGAACCTCATGTCTTTAGGAGACCTCTGAGCTAAATTACAGGCCCTTTCCCGCCCAAGTAGTCTCTAATGCCTCTAGTGGATGGGGGAAGCATCAAGGTACCGGGGGCCGACCTCGTTGGCTCTACGGGGGCTGATGGCACGCACCGTTACCGGTAGGGTATGGCGACAGTAGAAAATAAAAGGGAGACAATGAACCAATAACTGGTCTAAGTGCATGGGGAAACCCACCCCCTCCCATAATACATACATACATACACTTCAAGGAAAACATCACACTGGTTACTGACATTTATGTAACACATCAAAAATACAACAATACGTGTTAAGGCTGTTCCATTGCTTTCCGTGTCACTTCATCACACATAGAAAATCTGAACCCGTTGTCCTAGTACAAGTCAGCACATCATTTGCGCCCTCAGCTTGTTCCAGGATAGCGATCAGCTTGAGAAGCAGCCCCCCCCCCCTGGCTCAGTCATTCTTGGTATCGGTCCCCGTCAGAACCCATGAACATATTTTTGTTCTTTCCAAACTTTCGCTTGTTTTGCAATGGGGCATCCTCTTCGACGAGAGGAGTAGTGTGACTGCTACTGGTCACTCCTCCTCTACTTGGGAGTGACTCTGTTGGGTCTCCGAGAAGCTGCAGTCAGTGGAGTTGCTTCTCGGCGTCGGCCGGCCGGGTTGCACCTGGAAGAGGGAACTTCTGGTGTTGGAGCTACGGGCTGTCTCTGCAACAATGGAGGTTAATTAAATATCACCGTACACTGTCGCCATGAAATATTTATTTTATTCTTAGGTCTATGCAGTTGGAGTTCAATGCAAAACGTCAGCTTCCGGGAAAATTGAGCTTTTCTCATATCAGCAAAACACTGCAATTTTCATCTTCAAGGTTAACGTCTGTGGGTGAATAATTCGTATTTGTCATTAGATTCAGGTTTTACAGCAGCTGTATTCATATCTCTTTGACATTTTACGAGAAAGTATTTGGAGTTGCGGCAGTGTTGCCAAGTTGTCGTTCCTCGTACGTTTGTAGCGGTGTTAGGAAACATATCGGAACGATGTAGGAAATAGAACTGATCCATTTCGTAATAACAAATAAAATATGAACATGTAACATATGTAAACAGCAACATAACGTTGCAATGTTATTTTTTTCTTATTTTCTAATCCAGACGAACAACTAATGCCACGTTGTCGTCATCGCGAACTTCCCCAGCGCTGATGTCATCAGTTTTCTCGTCTATTGTCTCACTGCCTTCTAAATTGATGGCGACCGGGTCTAGAATGTCTTCACGTCCTACTTCTGTGGTTTTACAGCGAGATCCGTATAACAGGCCCAGTTTTCCTGCGTTACGTTCTCAGGTTCAGCGTTGTCCAGTCTCTCCACATCTGAAATAATGAATTATTTGTTCCCCCTTGCAACTTTCCTTTTCACTTGATCCCACAGAAGTTCAGTGCAGTTATAATGAGTGATATGCAGAGAGTCACACGAACTGATGTCCCCTTTCATTGGCCAGTAGGTTACTTTCCTGTTGTTTCGTATTTTTCTCTAAGAGGAGCACCCGTTGCAAAGGTTCAAACTGTGTTCCAAGGGGACAGAAATAAATTCCATTCTGTTGTAACCACTGATTATTTCTTATTTTCTGTTGCAGTTGTTGGGCAGTTTGTTTATTGTAACCAAAAGCTAGTTTACACTGACCATAATCATTACACCGCCCTCCTCTCAAAAGTTAACAAAAAGTGTTTACAAAAACGTAAAGCTATCCCTGTAACAGGCCGCCGAGGCCCATGGGGTTGTGATACGTCGAGGTTCCCACATTTTCTTGACAATCAGCTCACAGATGGCGGTGAGGTTGTTAGTCCTAGGAACCGGCCACACTTTACCCCCCCAGGAAGTTTCCTGGTACTCATTTCTGTTAGAGGCTGAGTCGACCCCAGGGCCATAATGAAGCTGGAAGGATTAGGTCAACTGAAAGATAATGACGTCATCGCGAAACGAACCCGCGACTTAGCAAATTTAATTATGATGCTGCCTCCAACTTCAGGATGAACGTGCTCTGTGTATATAACCATGAAGGTTCAGGTAGCATATTTCACTGTAACAAGACTATACGGTGTAACAACCCCAAAGACCATAATCTGTAAACTGTTCTTGTCTGTGCACTCTTTCCAAAACATGTGATATACGAAAACGAAGAAAAGTTATTTCTCGACATATCTTCCACAACATTGATACACTTGTCCCATCGCTTTACCCTTGTTTGTAAACCCTCAGCATAGAAGTCTGCTTGTCTGTTGTCTCAGCCACTTCTGCACCTCCGTTTCAGCCTCTTCGTCACCAGGGAGAAATTTGTTACCCAAATGTGAACCGCTTTACGATAAACACTTCCCACCGTAAACAGGAAACATTTCTCTACGAATATTCTTTACATTGAGTCTTCTACCCACAAGAAAAGAATGCACAACAGAACGCTGCTCTTCGGTGGTTCGCTCCTCAAGCACGGTCGCCATTTTGGCTACTGAAACCAGCCCCTGAACATGTGCATGCGAGTCTGCTATTTAGATTGTCACGAAGTTGAACTGCGCTAGTGCCTAGTGATACATATAGAAAACCTATGAAGTCTATTAGGGCCGTTTTACTTCAATTTGTGGCTTGTTTACTGACTCTCCGACGCATTATGCACTTACGTCATTCGCTTCAAAACAAGAAAGAGGCACACATGGACATCTCAAAAGCTTAATTCTATCCCTTCAGAAGAGCATGATAAAAACATAATTCTGTTCTGAACGTGACTGAACCCAGCCCACCTTCCTTGTGCTTCTGGTGTGACTTCCCTTACCTGATGCTGGAGTCGACTAGTGGGGCTCTCCATGGCGGCAATTTGATCCTTCAGTTGCGCGATGCTGCACTTTATAGCTGCTAATTCCTTGTCTCGAAGCTCCAGTTCTTTAACCCAATTGGGATCATCGATCTGTTCATACAGAAAACACATCGCGTCATGCAGTGAACGACTTGATCACACAGAGAACACACCGCGTCATGCGGTGATCTATGTGTTCACCCAGACAACACACAGCGTCATGCGGTGATCTATGTGTTCACCCAGACAACTCATCGCGTCATGAGGTGATCTATGTGTTCACCCAGACAACACATCGCGTCATGCGATGATCTATGTGTTCACCCAGACAATTCATCGCGTCATGCGGTGATCTGTCTGTTCACACATAGTACACATCGCCTCATGCGGTGAAATTTGTCTTTATCGACCTATGTGTTGCGAGGTGTAGGATACTTTTCCAAAGGCCTCCACTCACATAAAATTGACGTCACTTGATTCATACGGAATGACAAACGAGGGGCTTTAGACAGAGTCTTGGTGGCATTATCATTTCATCGAGTATGGAGAAAAGTTGGTACTTTATTCAAAATGAACAGTACTGGGAATTTGATCTCTCTGTTTGGATTGCAGATGGAGATTCGAACCAAGCAGTTCTGGAGCGTTACCTCTAGATGACATTGCTTGGTTCGACAGGAGCAGGGCTTACACGGCATGCAACGATACAGAAGCTGCGAAGTGGGAGGAATAAAAAAATAAGAATATTCAGTGCAATGGGTTTTCCTTCCGACTTAAAATAGGACAGAAATAATCTCGCGGGCACGTGGCCCAGCCTCGCGGACCACAGTTGGGGAACAGAATTCGACACTGAGTTCAACCTCAAGAGGCTGGTGCAACCGAACCGAAGGGACACGCTGCAATTCGTTGCCAGGTTCACAGAAGAAGGCCGTTGATATTATCAAGACATGGGCCATGTCGATATTAACACTCCTTCGGTTTGTATCGATAGAAAGGTGTGCGACAATTTATGGGGTCTTACGGCAACAGAGCTACATAAATGACCTGTCAGATTCAGAAAAGTGCATCACAGAATTATCATCACTGAAAGGGTCAAATGATAGTCGGTCTGTGCTTCTGAGCACAGTACTTTCCATTCACTGACACAATGACACATTTCTACATAAAGTTCTTACTTCTTCTGAAAACCGACGTTTCTGCGACTCCACGAAATTATTCCAGCACACCTATCGAATGAACAGTCAGCAGCGCTGACGGCTGACCTGTTTGCAGGAGAAGGAATGATTTCTAATTCATTATCATTGTGGTTGAGGTTGTTGTGGCTTACTTACTTACCTCTTGGTTCCGTGGTCCTCCGAGTCCCTTGGCCTTCTTTATGACAAATACTCCAAGGTTTTCATTCAGCTCTCGTGAATCATTCTGTACCTCTTCCAACCATCTCGATCTGAGCCTTCCCACCTTTGTCCTACCATCAGTCTTACTTTCAAAATATTCCTAGAGTGATGCATTCAAATCACACGCCCCAACGTCTTCAACCCTCCATTTTTAACTTCTGCTTCTAAATCTGGGGGTTTATATAATCCCCTCATCTCTTGGTTAGTCCACGAAAGTATTATCTGAACAAAAGTTGCACGTTTTTCTCTTCAAGAGGCTCCAGTGTAAGGCCCACCTCCTAAGTTCTCAGACCTGCCATTTTATTACTGACTGAAGTATAACAAAAGATGATGCGTTGGATTGGCCTCTAACAGCATAACGTTTGCACCAAGTTTCGTTTAAAACAGTCAAACGGTTCGAAAGAAGAAACGGACAGCATAGTCGAGTCATAAGCCTACTTTCTTGCCTGAAGGAAAGCATTATGAGGAATGAATGTGACAGTGCAGCCTGCCTCATCTGACAGTTGTGGTCTCATTGTCTCACCTGATGCTGGAATTCGCTCTTCTTATACTCGCTGCAGACAACGTGAGCCCGCAGCAGCGCGATGTAAGTCTTCTGTTGATCTATCTCTTTACGGTGCTTATCCAAGTCCATTTCTTGCTTGGCGCAGATCTCCTCTGTCTCAGCGCGGAGCCTCCTTTCCTCAGTCAACGTCGACTTGACCTGTTCCCGCAGAGAGCAGAATACAACATAATGCCGAGAACTTAGTGCTTCACTCCCCGAAAATTTTCAACGTGGGGGTTGCATCTTTAAAAACACTCTTATTTTACCTTGCCTTTCTCTAGCCTAAAATCACCCCCACTTTCACGTGGTTCACCCTGGTGCGACAGACGACACTCTGGAGACAGAGTCATGGTTGGTTATTCCGTCAAATGTTGAGGAAATTTTGTACCTAATTCAACAAGATCGAGTCACGGGATTTAATCACTGCATCTGGATTGCAGATTAAGATGCGAGCCAAGCACATCACCGCTACATCAGATTGCTCGGTTCAGCACGGTACCGTGGCCCATTTGACCAGAAAATAAATATGCACCGAGAGGGCTTACACGGCATGCGACAATACAAAATTCGAAGAAAGTGGCTTTCGATTGATATGACCTAGAACAGTGGTTCTGAAACTACGAGGGAGTCAGTAAACAGGTCACAAATGGAAGTAAATCAGTTTTCGTGGACGTCGTAGTTTTTCTATGTATATCACTAGGTAGCAGCACAGTACAGATTCACTACCAGGAAACGTCTACTGCAAACTTCGTAGAGAAACAATCAATGTTAAGAGTTATTACCAAGCAACGAATAGTGAAAGTGGTATTAGAATATAATAATAATTATTTTTTGCTGATTTCTTTCGATTTTTATATATAAAAGTGATCAACAATTAAAGTGCGGTTTTCGAGCAAGAATAATACGTGCTTCTGAGCGTGGAGGTAGATACAATGGAAGAAGGAGAAATCAATTACGTAGCTGGGGAAGAAGTGGTGGTGGGAAACATGGGCTATGCAAAGGTAAAGAAGAGGTTTGCGGGAGAAACAGATGAGGAACTGAGGGCACAATTTAGCACTGTACTGGGCCGTAAAAGCCACAGAAATCTACAGATTAGGAACTTGGCCACATAAATAAGTTCTGTATGAAGGAAAAACAATGGTTCTCGTGCTGAAATGCAAAACATGAAGGGTCTCGCATTAAATGTTCCTAAATTGTAATGGTAATCACGGTGCAAACAACAAGCAATATCCAGTAATTAAAAACATAAGGAAATCAACCAACTCATGGCTCATAGAAATGTCGGATTTTTGGAAGCATGCAAAATTGTAGAAAAATGGTCACAACCTTGGCGGTCGGACCCTGAATTCTCTTCAGGTGCTGAAAGCCTCCGAGGGAGCGCTCAACATAATATGAGGGACTTCCCCATTCTCAAAACGCCAAGAGGACGAAGGGTGTGGGATAACGCAGAGAAAATTGAAAGCAATAAAGTCCCGGGCCAACAGATCAAACGAAACGCGCGGAGAGGGTCATGGAAGATGACCACGGCAGCAGCAGGACTCAAATATCTGAACCAAGTGCAAAAAAAAAAAAAGAAAGAAAGAAAGAAAGAAAAAAAAAAAGAAAAGACCAAACATATTTAGAGAAATCTTCAGAGGAGCCCATTCAGATGGAGGACAAAGTCAAGAACGTAATGGTGACGACAATCAACTTAGTGATAAACTTCGGGGACGCTAAAGCAATGGTAAGACACCTGTGGAAAGCCGTCAAGCTTCATGAGCAACATTGTAACAAAACTGAACAGGAATCAAACAACTGAGACTGCGCAATGGCACTGCAGAAGCTTAAGAAACAACCTCTGTTACCTATTTATGGTGGAAGTGTTTGTCGGGTAAAGCGGTTCACATCTGGGTAGACAACAGTCAAACACTTCTATGCTGCAGGTTTCGAAACACTGCTAAAGTGATGAGACAAGTGTATCAACGTTGGTGGAGGATATGTCGAGAAACAATTCTTTTTCTGAATATCACATGCTTTACGTTTTATATCCATTTGTGATCTGTTTACCTGCACACTTGTGGAGCACCACATTTAAATTGTCTGCATATCAACTTAAGAGAGGTAAAAAAAAAAAAAATTCAAGATAATCAAATTTGGTAAAGCGTTGAAAATATTCAGTGCAATAGTTTTCCCATAGAAGGACAAGAAATCTCGAGGATAACAGTTGGGGAACCGCTGAGTTCACATTCGAGAGGCTGGCATACCCGCCATATTACTGCTGACTGAAGTATATCAAAACAGACTGCGTTTGGTTGGCCTTTAACAGCATGACGTCCGCACCAAGTTTCGTTTAAAACAGTCAATTGGTTCGAAAGAAGAAACGGACAGCATAGTCGAGTCATAAGCCTACTTTCTTGCCTGAAGGAAAGCATTATGAGGAATGAATGTGACAGTCCAGCCTACCTCACCTCGTGTAATTCATCCAGGTCTTCACGGAGTTTCGCATTCTTCCTGACCTCGTCACTCAGATTATCCTGCAGAATGTTGATGAGGCGTGTAAGACGACCGATCTCACGTTCAGCGTCTTCTTCCCACAGACGGTGCCTGTTCCGTTCCAGATCTGCATCGTACCTCTCGTCTACCTGTTCACACAGACAACACATCGTGCCCTATTGTGATCCCTTGTACTTTTCTTAACGCAAGTATCCGGTTTGCAGGATGTAGGAGATGTTTTCTGGTCAACCCGCTGTGTAGCAGTTCACATCAAAGGAGAGAATGAGTTATTTTTATTGACTTTGTTTAGCAGGAACGAGAGTACTTTTAAGAGTGATTACTGGTACATTAATGAGGAGCGTTAGCATCACATTTCGCCTAAGAATGGGCAACGTGTCAGTATGCATTATGTTACAAGGCAAACTGCCGTGCCGAATTGAGGAAACATTTGAGACTTAGGAACAGCGCGGCTTCATTTTGTTAAGAGCAGAGGGGGCAGGTTTTCGCGCTCGTAAACGAACTGTGGGAAGGTCCAGGATGAACGCTCTCAGAAGTATCCATTTTGCTCATGTCCCCCACCCCATAAGGGGGACAGAATTTTTAAAGTCTAGAATCGCTTCAAGTTTTTTGTTTAATTCGAAGATGTAAAAATTACGGCACCTCATGAATTTTGAACAAGCGCAATTATAATCCAGAGCAGGACGTACCACTTTTGTGCTTCCCAGATCTGAGAGACAACGCGTCTCAAACCCCCGGTTTGGAGGGGCATCATTTAAGACATCGCCGTCATGTAAGGACGTGCTACTCAGCCGTTCTAATACAAATTCAAAATTACTTAACCTTTAGAATTTCCAACATGTTGCCTTCATTAATCAGGTCACCGTGACTAACCATTTGGGATGTTTCATAATTTACCAGGGGAAAACTAACTAGAAAATGCATGGAAGCTCATAGCATTAAGTAAGTAAGTAAGTAAGTAAGTATGTAAGAACTTCGGTATGTGGTCGTGAAACTGCCAATAAATATTCTAACAGAAACAATCTGTTTATTGCGTGCTACAGTGCAGCGTGAAGATGTGGCTATTCTCCTACCCAAGTCTGGCCTGTTACTGAGTTACTCCTCCCATGAATTTAGAGCTGAGAAGCTGGAATCGCCCTTTGGGAGACTACTGGCGCCCAAGCAAAAGTCTGGAAATGAGCAGCTGGCCACAGTTTCCATTTCTAGAACACTGTACAATCCCGATCCATCACAAAAACTATGGGACCCATCTCAAATTCCCACGAACAGAATAACGTCCGGTGTGAAGGAAAATTTACTGCCTAATTCAGGACGCCAAAATCATGGAATTTAACCGCTACATCTCCTTTACAGGAAAAATGACAACCGAAATTTGGGTGAAATTAGTTGAAATTCGGGTACAATTAGTTCAATTTTAGGAGCGTTCGGAGCCATGCGAAGCGCCGATTACGGTCATTAAGTCCGTTCGTCTGTACGTATGGAGAAATTTAAGAAATTAAAAGGATTTTTTTTTTAGAAATACGATATTGGGAAATATTGCTATAATATGTCGAAACATTTCAAATTTAGCTGAAATCGGACAAACAATGGGCACTTCACGCGAAGATCTAAACGCATTTTTGCAGGTATTAGGGGCGTAACTCGTGATATTAGCCTTTAAGTGACGGGACATTTAAATTCCGGTAGTGGTAGCGGGACGGAGTTAATTTAAATGCCCGCCACTGTAGAGTAATAAAAATTGTAATCACGTTACTCAAAATGCTGTGATTTCTACAATTTTTGTGATAAACGAACGAAATAAACGCTGCTTTTATCTAGAAAGAAAATAGAATCAGATACTGTATTTTACAGATTTTAGAATCTGTAAAAATTTTTGCACTGATTTAAAAAAAAATCCCAATTTTGAATATCTGTCCACAAAAATGCAGAAAGTTTCTGCACAAAACGTTACTGCAGTATAAATGCATGCTGATGACATCCTCTCTTCCTGTGTCTCATCCTTCAAAGGGGGAGGAAGGTAATGTTTGTCCTGCACATTCTCCAGTCACGTCGTAACCTTTCTACTACTGCACGAGTGGGAGCAAGTCTTGTCGTAATTTATACTTCTGAAACATTGCCTCTTTATATCTCGGGCTAGCCACACAGAGCGGCCTCTCAATCTCATCTTCTTCC
The DNA here is from genome assembly GCF_002891405.2 of Cryptotermes secundus. Lineage (NCBI taxonomy): Eukaryota > Metazoa > Arthropoda > Insecta > Blattodea > Kalotermitidae > Cryptotermes > Cryptotermes secundus. The sequence goes on from NW_019734309.1 coordinate 650,269, forward strand.
ATGCAAAAAGGAGCTATGTTGGATAGTTCAAATTGCGATGTTTTATAAGCGTTATGATTCTGTTTACATTTCGGACTAACCAAACAGAGGTACTGTTATCAGCATAGCCATGCACTACCAGAACGTTCTAGCCTAGCGCGTTGTGTTGTGAATAAAACATCGCAATTTGAACCAGCCAGCATGGCCTCGTTTCACTTAGAAGAAGACGAAATTGAGAAGCAGCTGATTATTGACACTGATTCAGACTGCAGTACAGAATATTCTGATAGTGGCGAGGAAACAACCCATCATCTTCGTCGGCAACCTGGGGACCACCACACCAGCATGGCAGGAGGCGTGTGAATAATTATTCCGGTGGAGCTGTGGGGTTAAATATTAAGGCAGTAATTGTGACATTGTGAATTATGTGTGGATAAAAGTGTGCAATAAATTCGCTAGATTCCAGACCGGCGTGAAGTTACTTGTCACGACACACAGCAAACTCGTGAAAATATTAATAGTATACTCGTAGAGTTAAGAAATATATTCAAAACTCGCGGGGCGGCCACTATGATAGAATAAGATGTTTATAAGAATGTGCTACATAGTGCCGGATGGGCAATGCTTAAGCCTTTTTTTTTGTACATACATTAATTTTTTTAAACTAAAAAGCCTAGGTAGTCGAAGCACCTTCGCATTTTCAGAGGCTGCTTTCAGCAGTCAAGATGGCTGCCGTGATGGAGGGGCGTACTACCGAAGATTAGTGTTCTGTTGTACGTTTTCTGTGGGCCAAAGGACTCAGTTAAAAGTATATTCATAAAGAAATGTTTCCTGTTTACGGTAGGAAGTGTTTGCCGCGTAAAGAAGTTCACAACTGGTTCGAGAAATTCTCACAAGGATATTCGAAATTCGCAGATGATATCCGACCGGGTGAGGAAGTGGCTGAAACAACAGTCAAAAGACTTCCATGTTGCGGGTATCGACGCGCTGGCAAAGCGAAGGGACAAATGTATAAATGTTGGTGGAAGATATGTCGAGGTTCGAATATCGTATGCTTTACGTTTTATATCCACTTGTGACCTATTTACTGACTCACCTTCCTAAAATTAAATCCAGTAATTAAAATTTAACATGTTCGGTAAGTATATAATATTTGCACTGTAAATGAACATTAAGAGTTTGTTCAAAATACATAACTAGCCTGATTAAGGTCTTATAGAGGTCGAAACATGTACGACGGTTGGAACTTTAATAGTGGCAACACTGCTGTAGAGACGCCATGCAACAGAACCAAATAATGTCACATACCACACGTTAGTTACATACCTACCTTACCTCAGAGCAAATGGACTCTCCCTTCCCACATCACGCACATGCGCAGTGACGAGAAGAACAGGGCCTCGTGTTAGATGGCGGTCTAATGTAGTGTTGTCACGATGTTTTCGAAACAGGAACAACGGAGTTGGATAAAGATTGAATGTGCCAGAGGCCGTACAGCACGACAGTGTCATAATGTGGCAGGCATGCGTCAGCCAGCTCGTCCTAGTATCAGTGAAAAAATGTATGCTCTCTCCGCGTTACTGGGGAATGATCGGCGCCATACGATTCGTGAGCTGGCCCGAGAGACAGGATTAGCGCATACGGCTGTGCTTCACATTCTGAAGGACCGCCTGTGCATGAGAAAAACTGCATCACGTTGGGTTCCGCATGATTTGACGGAAATGCAGAAATGGCTGCCATACTACGCCGCTCGTAACCACTTGGAGCGCTATGAGCGCGAAGGAGAGGCTTTCTTACGCTGGATGAGACATTGGCAAAATCGTACGAGCCACAAATGAAACGCCAATGGCGTCATTACGGGTCACCACGAAAATCAGAAGTTCGTCAGAACACCAGCAATATGAAAGTTATGGTGATTCTCGTGTACGACTGTGATGGTGTTATCCTAACGCATACCGTTCCCCGTCAGCAGACCGTCGATGCGCAGTATTACTGTTCATTTTTGGAAAGCAACCTGCGACCAGCTTTGAGAAAGAACCGGCGACACTTTTGCAGAACCCACCCATCATTTTGCAGGACAATGCTCGGTCCCATGCAGCGCAAGCTGTGGCTCATTTGTTCGATCGATGGGGCTGGGAAGTGCTGTACCATCCACCATACTCCCCAGAATTAAGCCCTTGTGACTTCTACTTGATTCCTAAGATGAAGGAACCACTTCGTGGCATTCGCTTCAGAACTGTTCCAATGATTCTTCAGGCAGCAGACCGCTCCATTCGAACTATCAACACAACAGGCGCTGCTAAAGGTATTCTACGACTTCCACATCGCTGGCAACGGGTTGTACACAATGCTGGTGACTACATTGAAGGACAGTAAAACTTCGAAACACGCATCTATTTTGTATCAGTTGTAATACATAGTTGCCACTATTAAAGTTCCAACTCTCGTAGCTTAGAAGAAACAAGTACTCTAACTTGCGTAACGTGTAACGAATTGTATATAAATATTGGCAACGAGAGATGGTACATATACATACCACTCTATTATAATGCTTGGGAAGAGACGGACATTTAAAATCTACAGTCCTCTCAACTTGCTTACCTCCACATCTCCAGGACGCGCTCTATGAAACTCCAGACAAGATAACAATTTTCCCATCTCTAATAAATTCAATTCATTAACTCGGTTTCCTTAAGAAAATGTCTGCCTGCTACAATGTGAACCTTCTTTATGTACAGACAAATAAATCTGCATCCAGGTAACGGCGCAACAATACACGAGAGAGGTAGCAGATGACTGACTGGTTGCAGTATTGTTGAGTCTTATGTCACGTAGCAACGTGCTGTTTCCAACGATAGCGACCGACTAATTTGGACTGAAGAAAACGCTCTAGAATTACATTCGGAGTTTCTCTGTTCCATTCTCGGCTGGAACATCTGAAATTCCTTAGTTCATTCAGGTAAATTCCGGGACAGCACCCGGGCCAAGGCAAGACGAAATCCTTCCAATTTCATTACAGTTCATCTCACTGTCCGGCGCCAGTTCTCAGTGCTCAAAGCGTCGATAGTGAACTACTAACAACATCGCCTCAATTAAGGGCTATGAAAGTTTTTAACAAATGAGAAACAATTGAGTTAGAGTCAGAGTCAGAATAAGCGGCCTCCGTAGTCTAGAGGTAACGTCCCCACATCATGACTCAAGGTACGCGGGTTCAAATACCCGGCGGAGGTCGTCGAATTTTTAAGGGCGGAAAATTTCAGGGAACAAGTCCTCCGGGAGGGACTTCAAGCCGTGGGTCCAGTGTCGTAACTTTATGGCACGTAAAAGAACCTCATATCTCCTAAGGGGATCACTGAGCCAAATTCCAGGACGTTTCCCGCCCAACAATAGTCTCTAAGGTCTCTGATAGATGGAAGCATTATAGACACCGCTAAGCAAGTGGCCGAACTCGCTTGCTCGGCGGGACTGATGGTACGCACCATTTATCGGTAGGGTATAGAGACTGGCAGAATATCATAGAGGGAAGCACAATAGATCAAACTGGTCGCGGTGCATGGGGAAACCCACCCTCTCTAAATAACTAACTAACAGAGTCAGAATTACTTTAAGAATGGCGGTTTACCGCCAATTGGTTCTTTTTGGTGTCAAGCTCCTTGGGACTCATGAGCAGTATTTTCTTTCTCAAATGAACACTTTCGTTCATAGTCCTTACGTTGCAACTTCTCAGACGAGAGGATGGGGTTGTGTCTTATGAACAAGACTTCGCCTTTGTCAAGCGCACGTATGCATCATATGCAAGGCCCCCGTCTGTCCAGGCTTTGCAAAGCGGATAATGTCTATCTTATGTATCTTACACTACAACGGTAGCTTAGTCACCTGAATGGTCGTAAGTTTGACCATTGCCAAGTCCTGTATTTTCAGTGTCTGGCTTCACCTTGTCCTATACCGCGAACATGTTCATTCTCATGATTTTGTATGGAATCTGCTTGTTGCTTGCATAATTTTGTGCAGTGTGCAAATCGCGGACCGGTGTGAGCCTTGGAAAATTTTCAATGGCGCGAGGAACCTTATTTTGTAGGCGCTGCAATGTTAAGAAGTAGGCACTGAACTGTTAATGAAATCTCTTTATTTGAGGGTTAACGTAACTTGGTAAGAATACTAAACAACAGGTATCATCCGCGTGGGTGAGCAAATGAGCGGGACATTACGCAATAGGGAATGTACGTATGGTTCATGAGCCGTGACTGGTTGTAAGAAGGAGCGCAATTCTGACCAATTGGGAGCGTCCATGTGGTTGGTGAGCAGTGATTGGATGAAGACAGCAGGATGTAAACTATATGGAACGTCCATGCGTTTAATCAACTATTAAATAACCTACAGAACACAACTTGAATGGTAAATGCATAGTAATTGCGACTTTCAGTGGAATATGAGTAGCGTTAAGAATAGAGTTCAGTGTCGCTGTAATAAAATGCCTTTAAAACCAATGAGCGAAGGGCAGGTTATTGCGTTTGCGATATTTATTGTGTCTGTTTACGGCCTTCCGTATAAAGAAAATTACAAAAACAATTTTCACAACAAACAAGTCAAAACTTGTTAATATTCGGAAATATACTGGGTAGCACTAATACACTTGCCTCCGTCTCTGTAGGCGCTACCCTTCATGAACGTCCTTGGCCTCCGTTTCTACAGTTTCTTAAACATGCACAGTCGGTAGAACTCCTTGGGTTGGGGATCAGGCCGCCACAAGGCCGCTACATACACACAGAACACAAACACATAGTAAACACAGACAAACACCCGTGTCTTGAGGAGGATTCGAACCCACAATCCAAGTGTTCGAGCGGGAGGAAAAAGTTCATACCTCAGACCGCGTGGCCACACTGATCGGCTCTGATATATTTGTATTTACTGATATTACCAGGATACTGTATTTGGTAGTCTGACTAGTGGAACTGGTTACCTCTACATTACCTGTGCAACTGAACGGCACAAGAAGATACAGTATTTTACGTGCAGTTTCTTAGTAAGACGATGTGATTTCTGAGCATCACTCAAGGACTAGAATGTGTTACTGAAGATCAGTGGAAAGGTTGAAAAGTTCTATGTTCTGAAATATAACGTCTTGCGGTTAGGCGAAATTCAGCCGAAATGTTGTGGCTCTGTTTGCCGCCTGCTTCATGTTCGTTTCTTTCTTGGTTTACTTTTTGACGGTGAAGAGGTCGGTGACGTATTCCTCCGAAACTTCGGTACATTTTGGCAGGACTTAGAGGGCGATATAGGCTGCCCCACAGAAGTGTTCGTAGATTCCTCTGTGAAAACCTCAAATCCGACAATGGACGGGTTGTGCGCGGAGACACGGGATCAGCTGGGCACTAGTGCTCGCAATAAGCAGCGACTATCTCACTGTGTGTAATTTTGTTGTGTTCCCACGGACAAATTGGAACAAAACCAACGACTGACTAAATGATGTAAAACATCAATCAACGAATTTTATTCTTGTTTTATACTATAACTTCTGTTTTATATAATCTAATTTATTGTATTTTTACGTCAAGTATTTTTTATATAATTAATAATATTGTATCCAATTTTACTAGTACTGCGGTTCAGTGGTGTATATATGTTGATCATGTATTTGCCTGATGATGGCTATTAATAGCCGAAACATGTAGCAGAGCGGAAACTAGGCACTGATCTTGATATTAGTTGTTTTGTGACGGTTGTAATATAGAGATTGTATGTAGATCCAAGCTTTCTTGACCTCAGCATTAGTTGGAGGTGAGTGGCATGAATGAATGACTGTATAAGGGGTGGGCCTTCTTGGCCCACCTCCCCGCGACCTTCAGTGATCTATTGTGCCTCCCCTTCTGATTATTCCCTCAACAATCCTGCGCTTTGAATGAAGCGTAGGATTTTGTACGTGGGGACGTCGAAATAGTCACTTGGTTCTATAAAGTATTGACCCAAGTGACATAATCTTAAATAAGCTAAGGCCTCACATTCACACAGGATATGTGTGACTGTTTCATTTTCTTCTTGACACCTCTCACAAGTTGGACTGTTACTTAGTCCCAATTTTAAGAGGTGTCCTTTGAGGTGACAGTGTCCTGTAAGTAGTCCTACCATCCATCGTAGCTGGTTCCTGTTTAATTTCAACAGTTCCTTCACTCTTTTAGCAGAGCGTCCTCCTATGAGTCCCTTTGCTTGCCTGAGTCCAGTCAAGGATCCCCAGTATTTCTTTTGCTTCATATTTGTCCAGTCCCTGATTGCCTTTCTGGCAACTCCTATAGAGATGCTACAAGCTGGTTCATGTCCTATGAACAGATGTTCAGCTCCAATCTTGGCCAATTGGTCTGCTATTTTGTTTCCAGCAATACCTCATGCCCCAGCACCCATATCAGTTGTACCCGTTATGTTTGGCCAGTTCCATGTGTGTGTGTTGGCAATCCGAGACCAATGTTGAGTTGATCTGGTGTTTGTCAAGTGCTTTAAGTGCAGCTTGGCTGTCAGATAGAATGTAGATGTTTCTACTTCTGTAGTTCCTATCTAGATTCTCCATAAAACATGCCTTAATGGCATATACTTCTGCCTGGAATACTGTCGTGTACTGCCCAAGGCTGAAACTAAGTTTCGGCCTCGTGCTGTAGCAGAACACACCAGCTCCGGTGCCCTTATTTATCTTGGAATCATCCGTATACCAGATCAGTCCCCCTTTCCTATCAGGCCAAAACCTGTCTTCCCATTCACTCCTGTCAGGAAATCTGACTGTGAAGGGTTTTTCATATACATGTCTCAGTATCACTTTGTCAGACCCCATTTGTAATATGGGTTCTTTTTTCATGTCCTGAGTTATGTATGCATGTCCAAAACTATCGGATTTAGGTTTTCATTCATCACTGCAATGGAGACAGTAGATATCTGCCCTGGCCTCTGCCTCCAACTGTATATGCAGTGGGGGGAGTCCAATGAGTGTCTTTACTGCAGCTGTTGGAGATGTTCGAATTACTCCTGTGATACCCAAGCAAGCAAACATTTGCAATTTGCTAAGTTCTGCCTTGCTTGTCTTGAGTTTAACTCTGGGCCACCATACTGTGGCGCCGTATGTAATTATGGGTCTACAACTGCAGTGTATATCCAATGCACAACGTGCGGCTGCAGTCCCCAAGTTTTACCAGACATGCTTCTGCATGTTCAGAAAGCCTTATAGGCTTTATTGATGACCTTGTCCAGCTGCTTTTTCCATGTCAGTTCCTTATCTAATATTAGGCCAAGGTACTTGACTTCGCTGGAGAGCTGGATCGTCTTATGGAAGAGGGTCAGTTCCTTAAGGCCCTTTATATTTCTCTTCCTGGTAGACAGTATGAGGGGCGTTCAAGTTCTAAGGTCTCCGATTTTTTTTTCTCAGGACTGGGAGCAGATAGACACATGTGGTTTAGTTTAAAATATGTGTGTACTCTTTGTGAATGTGTGACAGAGATGGCAGCACTATATGGCACACAGAACTCTAGTGGTGGCGACGAGAGTGAGGAGTGTTTTTGATACTTAAAATGGCGACGTTTTTGTTACAAGAACAGCGAGTAATCATTCGTTTTCTCCACTTGCGTGGTGCGACACCCATTGAAATTCATCGCCAGTTGAGTGAGACATGTGGTGATGGTGTCATGAATGTGAAAAATGTACGTTCGTGGGTGCGACAGTTCAAAGAAGGCCGAACGTCGTGTGACAACAAACCAAAACAATCTCGGCCTCGCACCAGCCGGTCTGAGAACATGGTTGAGCGAGTTGAGAAAGTTGTTTTTGAGGATCGCCTCCAAAGCTGGCATTTTGGTGGGCTCTGTGCACACAATCCTGCATGAAGACCTGTGAATGCGGAAAGTGTCCTCCAGGTGGGTGCCACGAATGCTGACAGATGACCACCAGGATGCGCGCATGGCAATTTGCCAGGCAATGTTGACATGTGATGAAAGCATGAATGGGACTTTCTTTTCATCAATTGTGACAATGGATGAGACATGGATGGCGTTTTTCAATCCTGAAACGAAGCGCCAGTCAGCTCAATGGAAGCACACAGACTCACCACCACCAAAAAAATTTTGGGTAAGCGCCAGTGCTGAAAAAATGATGGTGGCCATGTTTTGGGACAG
>NW_019734309.1:660064-666443 GCF_002891405.2 Cryptotermes secundus
CGCACCAGCCGGTCTGAGAACATGGTTGAGCGAGTTGAGAAAGTTGTTTTTGAGGATCGCCTCCAAAGCTGGCATTTTGGTGGGCTCTGTGCACACAATCCTGCATGAAGACCTGTGAATGCGGAAAGTGTCCTCCAGGTGGGTGCCACGAATGCTGACAGATGACCACCAGGATGCGCGCATGGCAATTTGCCAGGCAATGTTGACATGTGATGAAAGCATGAATGGGACTTTCTTTTCATCAATTGTGACAATGGATGAGACATGGATGGCGTTTTTCAATCCTGAAACGAAGCGCCAGTCAGCTCAATGGAAGCACACAGACTCACCACCACCAAAAAAATTTTGGGTAAGCGCCAGTGCTGAAAAAATGATGGTGGCCATGTTTTGGGACACCGATGGTGTAATCCTTACTCATTGCGTTCCAAAGGGCACTACGGTGACAGGTGCATCCTACCAAGATGTTTTGAAGAACAAGCTCCTTCCAGCACTGCGAGAAAAACGGCCGGAAAAGGCTGCACGTGTGCTCTTTCACTAGGACAATGCACCAGCGCATCGGGCATACGCAACGCAGCAGTTTCTTCATGAAAACAACTTTGAAGTGGTTCCTCATGCTCCCTACTCACCTGACCTGGCTCCTAGCGATTTTTGGCTTTTCCCAACGATGAAAGACACTCTCCGTGGTCACACATTCACCAGTCATGCCGCTATTGCATCAGCGATTTTCCAGTGGTCAAAACAGACTCCTACAGAAACATTCGCAGCGGCCATGCAATCATGGCGTCAACGTTCTGGAAAACGTGTACGGCTGCAGGGAGATTACGTTGAAAAGTGACAGAAGTTTCAAATTTTTTGTATGATTATTGTGTGAGAAAAAAAATCGGAGACCTTAGAACTTGAATGCACAACGTATAATTACCGTCTTACTGGGAATGATGGAAAGACTTGTTCTTTCACACCATTACCGAACCATGTACAGAACTGTTTGAAGGCACTCTGATACTGTCGAAAGGAATTTTCCGTTTATGAGGATTGCTATGTCATCAGCATATCCTACTGTATAATACCCATCATCATTAAGTCCCCACAGGAGATTGCCAATGACCAGGCTCCACAGCAGAGGCGAGAGCACGCCCCCCTGCGGACACCCCCTAGACGTGGACGCCCTCAGGGTCTCTCCTGATAGTGTGGTAGCTATGGTTCTGCTTTCCAGCATAGCACTGATCCAGCAGCATATTGCAGGCTCTATGTCATGCTTTCCAGCGGCCTGTTTGATTATATCAAATGAGGTTCTATTGAAAGCTCCCTCTATGTCAAAGAATGCTCCTAAGGCAATATTGTTGTGTTCAATCGCACTTTCTATGCGTGCTACCACATTGTGCAGTGCGCTTTCGGTAGATTTACGTGTTTGGTAGGCATGCTGGTTTCGGTGTAGAGGATATGTCCTCAATGCCCCGTCCCTGATATGCCTATCCACTATTTTCTCCATCGTTTTCAGAAGGAAAGACGACAGGCTGATAAGGCAGTAAGTCTTAGCCTCGGTGTAATCTAGTTTCCCGGGCTTTGGGATAAATGTCACCTTAACTTGCCTCCATGCCATGGGGATAAAATCATATGCCATGCAGGCTCTATATATGAGGCATAGGTGTGGAACTAAGAGTTCTGCCCCATGCTGCAAAAGTGCCGGTACAATTCCATCTGTTCCCGCTGACTTAAATGGTCTAAAGGTATTCAGTGGCCATCTGATTTTTGATTGGTTAAGTATGACTTTGGCCAGGTTCCAGTCTGCCCTGTTCGTCTTGCTTTGGCAAGTGCCCAGGTTTTGCTGACCCTGTCCACTGTCCAACTTATCAATCAATTTTGAATCAGGAAAGTGAACCCTGAATAGTTCATTCAGTGTCTCCCTTCCTGTTTGAGTATACTGCCTGTCAGGCAGCTTAATCGTGCTGACCTTCTTGGTCGCCTGTTTTGCCACGATCCTCATGAGTCTGGCACCGCCTGGTACATCATTGATCTCTTGGCAGTGAAGGAATAAAGAGGGGAGGAGTTGCTCAGTGTGTAACAGTGATTTATAAAGTGCAGAAATAGTGACAGTGCTGTAATTACTGGTGGTGTGCAAAAGGATTAAATGAACCCGTTCATCCACTCCAGAAGCCGCGTTATTAGTCACTAATACATGTGACAATATCTTATATTTAAATGTAAATGCTGCTGTTTTACTACAGCCATATGATTACAAAAATACAGATTAACTTCTCATACACAGTTCAATGACGGGTATACAAAGTCATGAGTACCACTTCATAATGATCTTTTACATGCAACTGTAGTGGATACATATTGCCTTGTAACAGAGTAACTACAAACGGGTTTGGATTGGTAATAGGATTTACTGGACTCTGATACAACTTGTGACTACACTTTACAAATCATTCTCACAGAGACTAGGGTTCTCAGTCACGGTCTTCATTGTGCTGCTTGGCAGCGGCTTCCTTCCTTCTGCAACTCTCGACTGACCGCCTGCCTGCAGGCTCTCTCCTGACTCACTGGTAATGGCAGCTGGTCCACATTATACAGCCTTGACATGGACCACACAAAAAAACCGCTTCCAACAGCTCTCATATTGTTGTGGCCTTCACGTGATGGCTACTGAGCCATTGCTGAGCAATGGGCATGTTTGCAGAACTGTTCCCTAGCAATGCCTGTCTCTGTTGCACAATTCTGGCTTTCAGTTAAACATGCCACAATATATTAAAACAGAATAGTAACACTTTTAATATCAGTTTTATTTATTACCTGTTGTGTGCACAGTTACCAAAGTACCTTACACATTATTACAGGCCTCTAGGTCTGACTGTTAAAGTTTCTGACAGCAATACTGTTACCAAGGGAAGGCCACATTTTTATGTAATTAGCTGCCTAGTTCCCAGATTTGCAGTTCTGGAAAACAGTTCTGCCTTAGCAGACTGACTTACATGACAAACAGCATCAAAACATAAATGGGAGAACACCTCTGGGAGACTTTCTCAATCAGAGAAGTCAGTGATCCTGATTGGATGTAGGACTGCACTAATGAGCTAGATAAAGATATTTATCCAATGAAAATGGACGTTATTTTGCCAAAAGGGTTTGTTTTACTTTATGGACAATAGTGACCCTTATGAAGTCAGGACAGCTGCAGTGAGTAGTTAATGAAGGTTGCCTGAGAGGTGCAATGGATAGTTAAGGAAGGCAATCAGACTTGGATAGTTTAGACCAGAAGTGTACTAGTCCAGTGGTGATGGCTAGAGTGATTAATTACCAGAGGGAACTGAAATTATAGAACACTGAGTATTCAAAGTGACTGAAGGAACAGAAAACGTGTATCAGTGCGGCCACTATGGTGAATACAAGGGCGATGACAGCAACCTTTACAAAACAGCCTGACTCTTCTTCCTCTATCCTTTAGTCTTGCCAAAGAGCCAGGCCATCAGTCATATGCTTATGTCACCCCTCAGAAAACCTTATAGCCCTTGTTGACCTAGGGATCACATCTAAATGTGTATCTCTCAATGTGACCAGTGCTGCCAGAATGGCAGAATGATGTCACTGATCAGATGGACTGTGTTAGAGGTATAGGGTGCATGAAAGCCTTTAACATTTGAAAAGGCTGGAAGAACTGTAAGTTGAAAACAAAGTAGGGAAGATGGAGCTATAAGAGACAATTAAGGCATAATGTAGGGTTGTCTCTGTGTTTAATTGAGCACTGCCATGAAGATGAAAACATGGATTAAGGTATAGCTCAATGCAATGTTAACCTCAGAACTTGACAGAGGTGAGGAGTCAGTGTCACACCCTGGCCCCTGGGAACAGAACACCCAACACTGCCTCCTTCACCTCCAGTACCCACCAGACAGGAAGCTGGGTGGGTCTCAGAGCCAGTTCGGACACTGTGGGGGAAGAGAAAATCTCTTGCCCCTGCCATGAGTCAGATGTGGATTCTTTGTCATCCAGGCAGGAGCCTACTTTCCGCACCCAATGAGTTACCCTGGCTAAGAGAAATCAATCTGCAACTTTTCCTTCTTCCATTTTCCAGCACTTTCACTACTCTGAAATACTAACATATATAATTATGTAATCTATAAACCACTATCCTATTCTGAAATAATATCAACAAGGGGAACATACATAACTTTTTGCAAGAGCTAATTCTGTTATTGAAGTTTTCCTGACTGTAATGTCAATGAAAGCTAATAATATGTCTAGTCTGGAGTTGTGGAGAGTCGTCACACTCCAGACTTCTATTCTGTCTTTTCCATTGTATGCACATCTATTTAAATTCCCAACTTTCCATTATGGAAAGGCATCAGATCCTTTATGAGACTTATGAAGAAAATACAATAGCATCTACAAATCCCATATCTAAACGTCGAACAAAGGCACCTGTACCGTCTATGTCAGCATGATCACAGAACCGAAACTCAATACCATGTGTTTTCTCAGTCTGAGACATGAAACTCAGAGGGTATTGATGCGTGCGAGCGCCACTGCATGGCAGCACAAGCAAAATACTGTATTCTTTACCACTCGTAAACCGTACTGGTTCACTCAAGGTCACAGTGGCCAATGTATTGTACTCTACAAGATCAGTGTATACAGTTCGACACAGGGGCACTCCCTCATAATCCAACACACACACTTCCATGTTTTCTCGATAGTCACGAGGAAATGCAGGAGCATAAGTAAATTCTCGCTGAGGTATAAGTCGTGTAAATACTCGCACTCCAATCACCGTGACGCTCCTGTCGGCTTGCACTTTGGTCAGAAGCCTGAGTCTTCCAGACACTGTTACGGCTGTCTTGAGAAACCGCCTTGCACAATAAAACTGTTTAATTGCAATGCGATTACGAGGATGAAGGCAGCAGCTCATACCATTGGGAACTGATAAGCGTGAGATTTTCTCAGGTGATTTTGGTCCATTCATCAAAACATTACTATTAGGAATAATATTATCAGATTCAGCAGTATGAGACACACCATCAACAGAATTGTTCCAGTATATATCAGATAACGGTTCACTTTTTTCAGGCAGAACATTTGCATTATTCTCAATGTCTGAAATAACATCTCTTAGGGCTCTAATCTCTTCTGCCGTCAAAACTCCAGAACATTCAGGGCCTTCAGCAAACTGCTGTAGTGTGAGCACCAGAAAACGTATTTTTGAGAGGGCCCCTGCTTTCATAAGTACAGCTCGACGGTTGGTACCTGTCGGCTGCAATCCCAGACGTTCACATTCTGCTTCAGCCCAATGAAGAAGTGTCTCGAACAGCTCTAACTCACTCATATTCAGTGATTTTTGATCTAATATAGAAGCAAGTGTAGCAGGTGAAATGTGACCACATGACCCTTGTAGCACCTCTTCTGTGTACTTGCACATCACCTGGTAACAGCAAACCAAGACTCAGTCTAGAATTTAAAAAATATCCAAATAAAAAGAACACTTCACAAGAGGTCATATCACTTAAAAAACACCTTTTATGGGAGGGAGTGTCCTATCTTCTGGGATGTAACATCATTAATAATACTCCAGAAATATTTAACTCACATTTTGGGAGGAACATGATGACTCCATCTTCAGGATAAAGCAGTAAGCCAAGCAAGAAGCAAATATGGAGCAGGTAGCAAGCACAGCCACTTCACACTGGTATCTTGCTTGGCTTATTCTTAATCTCTGAAGATGAAGTCGACAAAACGTCTCCTGACTTTCAACAAACTACACGGTGTTATATCCTTCATAACAACTGCTGTGAGATTCTCATGTCACATAAGACAACTTAAATATGAATACAAAGCACTGAATCTTACAGAATTTACACCCAATGAGCTCTGCATCTCCAGCATTTCAGTCAGGCTCTAACACTGAGTCTATGCAAGGCTGGTGAACTGCTAACTACATGAAACTCAATACTGGTAAAACTGAAGTTATATCCTTCTCAAGGCAAATTGACATGCATAAGATTTGTGAATCCTCTCTAACCTGTACCCACTCTGCTGAAGACCTGGGAGTATTTCTTGATTTAAACTTTATTCCCATAACCATGTCAACCATGTATTTTCTCACTATACAGTCAACTCTCGATTAACCGGCAGATTAACCGGTTTGCGGCTTTACCGGGGCTACTGATGCTTTTTTGAGGCTTGATTGATTGATCAGTAACTGTCAGATGACAGGTCCACAGTCTCTTCCAAAACAGTTCCTCCACTTAATGTGATCTTCTGTTTTTGGAAAGAGACTGTCCAGGAAAAGTGATAATGTGGTAGTTTTTCCATTTGCTTTCCACATCGCAGTACAACAGCCGTTCAAACCACTCTGGTCACGCCTGTTGCTATACGAACTTGA